>NC_051420.1:2522739-2532775 GCF_015228065.2 Penaeus monodon
ATAGTAACTACAAATTGGAGTATGATAAAATCAAACGAGGTCAAACCGTCATCAATTTAAGTGCATACCAACAATCCAGTGTATAAGTAGCCATTGTAGCATTGCGGATTTATCTGTTAGGAGCCTACAATTGTTTCAAAAAGGGATCCCTTTCCATATCAACCCCCTAATGCTCAGCTACTTTTCAAAACCGAGGACTCAACGGGGAAAAGGGCGCATTTTAAAATGTTAGGAAAATCGGAGATTCTGTAGTGGTAAAGGTATGAATAATTATAACCAACATATGCCCAATAATCAAAATTTGCCATGAGATAAAATGCTTTATTTGTCACTTTAAGCTATCATTTGTATGATTCATATCTTGATCTATAAATTAAATATGTACTAAGGTTATAAAGGTCGACATTGTATTTTTTATCACACAATTACATCAGTCCTGAGGGGTGCATTGTAATGATAGTTTTGTTTTTCGGTTACAGTTCAACTAAACTAGATTAGTGCCCTGTCCCACCAGGACGTGGCGACATGGATTTCCTGATTTTTTTGGCAATTTAGAGCGGTGGTTTGCCATTTCCTTCCCGGGCCCGTGTTTTTATCGAGTCACCATCTCTATTTCCCGGCCCCTGGGCTGGGCTGTGAGTATATATTAAGTAGAGACCCAAAATGACTGAAAGTAATGTGTCTCAAAGTGCGTGGTGTAAATTTTATGTATAGGGGGAGTACCACAAGGAGACCCTAGATAAAATTTTTCTTTTGAAATAATTGAAAAAGAATATTGCTGTATGCACTTCCTATCATAACTGAGAGTGACTGCTAGTTTCCTTTCTTGTTCATTTCAGATAGCCTAAAATCAGCAGAATGCCGAAAAGAAGGGTTAGCACAGAAAAGCCCGCACCCGACAGCGAATGTGTTTGCAAACATTTTTCCTGAGTGGGGCAAAAAACAACAGACTTTGTCCGCCTTCTCTGACCTTCGAAAAACCATAGGAACGATTCGAGTATCTGTGAAGTCTCGTGGATCAGCACAACGATGGGAGGTAATTGTGAACAAACACCCAACAGTTAGGGGCAAATCAGGGTTTCTATCGTAATCTAGACTCCCTCAAACTCCTAGCAGCAATGTTATGATGAATGTCAGTCTGTAAACACAATCGGCAAGGTTTATTGGACAAAATACATTTGCAAAGAATTACATATTCTGTAAAGGCTATGGGTGAAAGAAAGATTTTGGACTACAGAGGGGCTGCCGCACTTTTCCCATGGTGGTGGGGAAACAATTCTCACTTTTGCAGAGCAGAGAGGTGATGAAGAACTCGCAAGGCGGGTTCGAGGATATGATCTGTTCACTTGTGATGCACAATACCACAGACATTTGGGGAATGAAATACTATAATAGATCAACGTGGCACAGCACTGATAAAGAAGTTAAGCAGAAGGTTAAAAAAACGTGAAAAAAAAACGGTGAACATGTTTTTTAAAGTTATGGAGGTAAAATGACCAGAGTTTAATCATTGGTATGAAATCAAGAAACTGACTAATCTGAGAGACATGTATATAGAACAATTATCAGCAACCCTTTTTTTTTTTTTTTAATATCTGAACACAATACAGAAAACTAAAACTCAGATGAATTTATAATGTAGCCCTTTTATTACGCCAGATGGTCAAAGTTGCTTTTCGGAAAGCCTGTGGCATGCCATGGCCACCAACTGTTAGTATCTACAAGGGAAAAGAAAATTCTGTACCTGATAGCTTGCAGAAGTTCTTTGGATTCTGATTAGTGGTACTAGTTCACTACATCATCAGAGACGACAGAGCGTTTTGTGCGTTTCTGGCCAGGACATCCGTCGTGGGGTAACAGGAAAATGGAAATTACCAAAGCATATTTGGTCTGCAATGACTCACCTCTTTTGGAATGCTCAGGTCAATACAACTATCAACAAATTGGCATGCTGAAAGTTATTCTATTCTCTTGATCTAGAAACTGCCCTTGCTACTGCATTAGGAGAGACTTCCAGTGTTCTTGCTCCATATGTTGTATGTAACTCTTTAGGGCCTTCACTTCTCCACAGCGATTTTGACAACTGTGACCAGGACATCGACGATATTTCAAGAAGTTGGTCATACATACATCACATGGTAATAGATGTAGAACATTCAGAATGGTCAGGCGTTCAGATCCATTCCGCCAAAGACTGGAAAGAGGTCCTTATAGATATCACTAAGCTGACAGTCTACCTCCTTGCTCCATCAGTCAGAGAAACAGCCCACAGATGATCATAATACGGTTATTTTTTTCTGGTATGAAGATACCTTCTCAAAATCAAAGATGGTAAACCTTTTCCCGAGCTATTTTCAGGATGCTGAGCAGCACAAACGGTTTGTGTATCCCCGGATGGGGTGGCTTCGTTTTTGAAATGGTGTCCGGCCAACCAATCTGATTACCCTAGATATTATCCAGCGATAAAAACATCCCATCACAAAGAATAGTACAGTTCAAGTGCTTTAAAGATGTCAAATTAGTGCTCGTATGAAGTTGGCTAGTGGCTCAACAACCACAAACTTTTGACTTGGGATATGGGATGAAGGGATACCTTTTATTATAGAAAAAAGTATATCTACAAAGACCATAGTTATTATTGGTTTATTTCTACAGTAATGTACCTATTTTAAAGTGGTGGCAAGATGGAAGGTTCTGGTTTTCCGAAGTCCTTCTTGAATCAAATCTGATGTCAAGTAGCTCCTCCCAAGGAGTAATCTCGGGAAGAATGGGTTTTGTACTGTCAAAAGGCATGGCTAAGGGTCTAAAAAGTTTCAAGAGCTGAAAGGTGGAGGTCGATTTTTACTACAGAACCTGTCAGATGAATAAAAAAAAAAAAAAACCGGATGAAATTTCGGGTGATGCTGCATCAGACATATCTGGTTGAGTAAATGATATTCGTTTACAGGTCAGGAAAGGTACCTTGAGAAAACTACGGCATTTTGGATATGGGAGGTAAAACAACAGAGACAGAAGGCATGTGAATCCGCCATTTCAGGTCAGAAAAAGTGAAATGAACTAAGAAAGTCATCAGTGCTGTCGAGAGCTTCTTAAACCCCTTTTTGAAATCGAGGATGCAGTGGTCTGGATCTTGTCTGCTGCTTTGTATCTCCTGAGTTTTCCAAAAGACATTGAAACTGCTGAGGAAAGGGGAAAAAACAAGCCAAAATTTTTCATAAATAACAGAAACTGAGGGAAATGAGTATATCTTTGCTCCCCTGAAAAACAGATGCTGAAAAACGTTTACAGACATCGACAAGGAGGCTCTTCTTAAGGCCCCTTACAAGGAAAGATTTGGGTACTGACAACAGAGGAAGCAATTATAGTCAAGTCAAAAGATGCAACAAAAAAATTGACTTGAAAACTGTTACTGTACCCACTCGTGCCCGTGCCACCTTCTAAAGACAGAAAAAAGTAAGGCGTTTCACTATCCAATAAAAGATACGGAGGAGGGTTTGTCCCTCCCGGCCAGAACACAATGAATATTAAGGGTGGAAAAGCATGCTTCCCTTCATTGAAAGGAAATGTCAAGAACGTTTAAGCAAAACATTCAAAATGTATCGTCAGGTACCCACAACAGGAAAAAAAATATAAATTCAGCAGGGGTAGTTTCATGCAGGAGTCCATTAATCCATGGAGAGAATCGACACACGTTTTTGGGGAGAAACGGTTAACTCAGAGAGAGTATACCAAACGACTAGAAAAAATTTTGAAGAATATTAAGCAAAAATGAATATATGGAACAGTTTATAGAGTTACCCCTCACTGCGAGATGAAAAACCCCAAAGATACAGAACAATAAAATCTTACAATTTGTAAGGGGGAAGACTAAAAACAAGGGCGGAAAATGACTGCATGGGAATTTTTTTAAAATTTCCCCAGGAAGATGCCCTTTTTTGGATTTTGAAGAGAGTTAATTTGCAATCAGGCATTTTTGGGTTTATTCAATGACGATTTTAAAATACAAAAAAAAAAATTCCAATGGCAATGGATTTTTTGGGGAATGTTTTTGAAATCATTCATACCTTTACACTACAGAACGCCAGTCCCCTTTGCATTTTTAAATAGCCCTTTTTTTCCTTTTTTACAGAATCTTTGGGTTTGGAAAAAAAATGGAATTAGTAATTTAAATACAAACAGGATTTTAGTACCAAGTTGTAGGTCCTAAGGGGAAAATTTCGAAATTCAATGGTATTACAATGGGATGTCAACTTGTTATTCCCCTTTAAATCATGACGTTTGACCCTGTTAACCATTATGGCACAAAATGTTATGAGCCTTCCCCCGTTTTTAGAATGGTTCAAGACAAACATTCAGAGGTATTTTCTACCGTGACCCAAAGAGGCCAATGGTGTGTCTAGTTATGTCTTCCTTCCCCCTAAAAAGGGGCAGGCCAACGAGTTTAAGCCCAATAACATTCGAGAAGGGGGACGAATCCCTATTTTTCCCGGGGGAATATAATAAAAGGGAAAATATAGATCAAATACTACAACGTACGGGACTTTTACAAGTTGGGGGGGGGAGCAAGGGAGCCCGCCAGCCCCCTAGATAATATTTTTCTTTTTTAAAGGTAGGTTAGTCTGAGACCCTGGTACGCAGATACTTAATTGTATTTTATGTTTTAGATTTGGGGGTACATGGTGGGTCCCCCCCTTTCCTTCTCGGAGAGTGCCGGTGGTACCTTTAGGGACATTCTCATTTACCGGGTTGGGGCCAGCACCGACATGGGCGGGCCCACCCAGTGGTAGGTAGGCGTGAGGTGAAGTTCCCTTTCCCCCAAGGAAACAACGCGGCGGTCGGTGACTCAACCCTCGAAAAACAGATTTTCTGAAGTCTTGAGTCCGAGCTTAACCCTTTGCCCCCCGCGGCCCCATAGATAAAAATACACTACATCATTTTTTATTTCAAATATTAAGTGTATATATATATATATATATATATATATTATATATTATATATATATATATATAATGTAAGCTTTAAACAATATACACATTGTACACTCTTTTAAAAAAAAAAGTAACTTTACAGGGGAAATAGATGAAGCAAAAAAACCCTAGGATTTTGGTTCGGAAAGGTTGGCATTGCGGGTTTTTCAAAGTCCGAACAGATAAGTTCAATAATGTGTTGAATAGGTTTGAGTTGTATGGCCAGAGCCTAAATTCAGGGTAATATTAGTAATGGCTACCCACAGAAAATTTTGTAGTGTGTGTGTGTGTGTGGTGTGTGTATATTATATATAATAATATATATATTAAAAATTATATATATATATATATATATATATATAATACGTGTATGTTTATCTATCTCTTAATATCTCAGCGGGTTTCGCTTCAGATTTTTTTCTTTATATATATATTTTTTTTTATTTGTTCTTTCGTACATTCGTCACTTTACGTGTTAATGGGTTGAACAGACTAGCATATTACCTGAGTTATTTCGCTAAGTAAGTGGTTGGACTGTGATTTACACTTGCAATTAATTCCGCCACTAATTTCGCATATACTGTGTGTTTGGAAGCAAAGAAACAAAGAACGCTAAATCAGTCTGCTCCGAATCACAGACGTGTGTGTCTCTTCCTTTAAAATTTTGGGAATTCTTCCGGGGGCAAACTAAAACGTCCCCCGAATCTTCTTAAAAATAAGTTTTGGGTTTGCCATTTTCTTATAGTTATTATTTTATGTTGTTCCTTTAAGCGCCTTCACAAATTAAAAATGTAATAGTGTCTGTGCTAACAATTTGCCATCCACATACGCAGTTTTAGCCAGACATTTTAGTGGCCCAGTTTTCATTCTTAGTGTTTCTTTACATGTCTTTACCTTTATTCTTGGTATTATTATCAAATAGATTTTATACTTTTTTTACTCCCTTACAGCCATCGTATATACAGTATACAAAGGAGACCGTCTTAGACACTACTGCAAGCTGACCCAACCAGTATACTGGCTGCCACCCTGTTTGTGAGTCACAAACAGAATCATGATTGAAAATTGTGATCCTGGGATAGCTACCGTGTCCCTTTGGTTCCCCCCAAGGACAAAAGTGGGCCACTCCCGTGCCATTTCGTGAGGCTCCCCCTCGCCCCCTTTGCGCCTCGGCTGAGAGCCCCTTCGTACTCAGCAGTTTTGTCGTCTGGTTGCAACATGTCTGGGTGGCCTGACTCCCTTGCACCCTTCCCCTTTCGGCGCAGGGTTGTCAGACACACTATTTAACTTTAATTATTTAGATTGTGTTCCCAAAGGGGCCCCCTGATGGGAAAAGTATTTATACCCTTTTTTTCCTGATATATTCGAAGGTAAAGGGACGATCTATTTTTTTATCGATTTTCGATTTTTTGAACAGAGACGGGTTTTCACTTTTTTTTTCATTACATTTCACTGGATAAACATTCCCCAGCAATTGATCAAGTGGACTGAAATATCAAAAACTTTTTATTGCTTCACTACATTAGTAAAAAATATTTCTTCAATCTATTTGCCTTAGCTGTCGTAAACACTGTTTGAGAAGAGGGTATTTAACCCAAGAGACGGAATGCCCTGAGCGAATAAAGTATTACGTTGGCCCAGAAAAAAATGAAGCCCCTCATCTTGCTTTGTGGAAAATTTTTAATTTTAATCCCGGCGGAAAGCTACGACCCGAACTTCAGATTTTTAACGAATTTCCGGAATTTGTCCGTTTTTTAAAAAAACTACAAGAGAAACGCTAAAATCACTGTTTCCATACATTCAAATTTTCAATGTCAATGAGCCACCCAAATTCTTTTTTAAAAAAATCGTTTTCAGACTTTCGTCAAATATTTAAAAAACAAACAACATCAAGGCAATTATTACCCGCATCCTTTCACACCAATAGCAATAAAGTCTGTATAATAACCCGAGTTTTAAAAGATATAACAATAACCCCAAAAAAGTTTTGGAATCAGGAATATTTAAGACACGGATAAAGGAAACATAATGGAGTCATAGGGCGACATTCCCAAAAACATACCTTTCAAACATCCGTTAACAGTAATGATCTTTAAAAAAAAAAAGAGTAGTGGAAATTAAAACAAAAATGAATCAACATTTTTTTTAATAAGACATCATAGGTTTTATAGTTACATCTGACAAATCATAAAATTTTTATAAAAAAGAATTATCCTTTTAAAAATTTTAATAATAAAAATTTGATTAAATAAAGACCACGCTGGATGTATTATCAGTTTTACAAGTTATCATTTTGCTAACCTTTTGAATTATTTGTCTCCCTACATTTATCATGAATTTACATCAAATTTAACGTTGAGTTCCACAGGACTATCACAAAAGGATTTTATTAAAAAGTTACACGTGTTTTAGTCAACATATAGGTTTGTGTGTGTTGTGTGTTTTTTGTGTGTGTGTGTGTGTGTTAAACCCCAGCTCCCCAAAACACAGTCAAGTCATGTCCTTCGCCTTATAAACAAGGTCGGATTATACCTCTGTCCCAATATGGGCAGATTAACTCCTCCTCCTCCTCCTCCTGGCTCTCTTTGGCTGTATTTAGGGCTCGAGGGTCAAGTTGCCAGTGCCGCGCCAGTTGCCAGTGCCGGGGAAGTCATACCCCACGTTCGGCCCCCCCAAAGGGGACGGTGAACGGCGGGGGTGCTCACGGTTTTCGGTTTCTGGGGGCGGAGGCCCATCTCCTCGGGGGGGAGGACCCGACGGGGGGGGCTGGTTGCGGGGGGGATGGAGGGGCTGTCACGGCTGGGGGGGAAGGGTGGCACTGGGGGGGTGGGCCCCTCGCTCTCTCTTCTCCCGCTCCTCTCCTCTCCTCTCTCTCTCTCCTCTCTCGCTCTCCGCTTCTCTCCTCTTATCCTTTCCATTTTCCCTTTCTTCCCTTCCCCTCCCCCTCTCGCTCTTTTTTTTCATCCTCTGCCTTTCTTCCTTTACACGGGAGAATTTGTACTTCTCTTAAAATTCTTTGTCGTCCACTGAACGTAATAAATTTTTCAAAATCCAAATTCCCCTCTCCCTTTCCTCCCCTCCCTTCCTTCCCCCTTCCTCTTACCCCCTCCCCCCTCCCTCTCCGTTCATGAGTCTAAGACAGGGGTTTATGCCCTTGGGGTTTTTGGGGTTTCTCGGAGGCTCACGAGGGATTTGGGGAATTGAATAATTTTAAAATTTTAGGTGTGGGTTTCTTTCGCGTAAATTAAGTAAAGCAAAAAAAATGTGGCCAAAATTTTTGAAAAAGAAAGAAAAAAAAGGAAAATAAAAATTATACAGAGTATGACAAATGAAAGCATTGCTATCCCCGTGACTTTTTATGCTTTTTAATTTTCAGTAAAATTATTTTTTTTTTTTTTTTTCCCTTTAACTTTCCCCCAAAAACCCCTTTACGAAATTACTTGGGAAATTTTCTGTACGTTACATTCAAACAAATACGATATTCAAGAGAGTGACCAAAGTGGCCAATGACAGAGAACAGCCGATGGAGCAAAAGGCACGATGGATTATATAGCCACTGGAAAAAAATATGGCCAATGGAACAAAATGGACGACAGAATAGCTAGTGGAATGAAATGGCCAATGGGACAAAACTTCGAGAGGAACTATATAATCCATGGAACAAAACTGCGAGAGGAAAAAAAGTTTCCCTGAAAAAAAATCCATGAGCGGAACCAATGACAATGGAATAAAACACAAGAGGAACCAATAACGAAACAAAATACGAGGGAAACCATATAACCAGGAACAAAAAGAAAGAGGAACAAGATTCTCATGGAAGAAAGGGAAAAAAACGGTCACCTTTTTCACCCCAGTAAATGTTTTTTTCACCAGTTTCACTTCGTTGGTGGGGGTGACACCTGGGGTTCTCGTGTGTAGTGGAACTCGCCCCGGCAGGAAGGGGGCTTGTCCCCGGGGGCCCCTTTTTTTGGGGGGAAACCTGAACGCGTTGGTTGAACAGTCGCATTGTCCCCGTGAGACCCGAAACCTTTAGCAGAGGGGGGAAAAAAATAAATTGTGAGGGCCTTTGTCCCTGTTAGTCTGCAAAAAAATGTAAATAAAAATGTGTAAGATAATCTCAGTAAGAATATATCATCTATAATTCCCTTTTTGAAAGGTTTTTAATTGCCATCAAAAATTAGGCTTCGTCAACCAGTGCATGCACCGCTGCTTCCCTTGCCCCGTCCTCACCGCCTTACCTAATGCCTAAGCCCTATAGAAGCAATGCTGTTAAGTGCAGGAACTTGAATAAAAACCTTCATTCCCCAGAAAAAGCCAATATTAGAAGCGGGCTGTAGTAGTCACCCTGATGGATAAAAATTTGATAATTTTTAAAGAAGTCTGCTACAGTTACTTTTAAAAAAGGAAATCTGTAGAGGGGGGGAAATATTTTGAACCACCGAAAACCTTATTGACATTTAAATTAAAGGGGATACTAAACAGCTGAAGAAAGACTTTTGAAGATGAAAAGTGTGTTTTCTAGTAATTTGGGGGGTCTACCCCAAAAATAAAGAGCGTAGTTAAAAATAAGAGAAAAGTATCCCAAAATGCAAAGAAAACCCCCCTTTTTGTTAGAAAAATGTAAACGACTGAAAGCTTATGATATTTTTTTTTTTTTTAAAATCAAAAAAGGGAAAAAATCAAACTCGAAATTAAATTTAAACAATCTCCCCGCTAAAAAAAAAAAAAAAAAGAAAGAAAGAAAGAAAGAAAGAAAGAAAGAAGAAGAAGAAGAAGAAGAAGAAGGAGAAGAAAAATAAGAAGAAGGAGAAGAAGAATAAGAAGAAAGGACAAGCGAAACCAAACCTCGAAATGGCGGGTAAGAAACTCGATGATACGAAATCACGTGCTTCCCAAAAGGGTTTTAGCAGCGATCCCCCACCCCAGCAGCCCATGTAGAAGGGTACGAAGGGTACGAACATGGGGAGTAGCCGCGACGGAATGGCCCCGGGTTCCCGGTCGGGCCAGGAACTGCTGGCCATGATGGACGAGGAAGAAGGTGGTCCGGGGGCCCCAAATTTGGGGGGGGG
>NC_051420.1:2535375-2538394 GCF_015228065.2 Penaeus monodon
TGCAAATGGAACCTCTTTGGAAAATAATCCCACTTCCTGATGCGTACATGAACACAGATTTTTTTTTTTTTTTTTTTTTTTCATAATTTCATAACCACAGTAAGGTGCAGAAAATATCTTTATAATAGTTTCTATTTTTTACCACAAATTGAATACCTGTATGTCAAACTGTAACACAATATATATGTCCCTGCCAACAAAAGTGGCTCATAAAGCAAAATCATATATTTATTAGTTGTCAAAAACTTAACAGTTACCTAGAATTTTAGAATTAGAAAATGACAAAACAAACAACAGTCAATTTTCATTCATCAAGAACAGGCATTTATTATCAATGACCCACATATATACCTTGGTGACCCAAAATCCCCACCCACAGGTTATAAATTGGATGAATGAGATCCCATACAATGCTTTACAAAAGCAGGACTTGAAGAACATTTTCCTTAATGGAAACTGATTAAAACAAGCATCCTTTCCTATTAAAAAGATCCATAAAAAAAAACAAAGAAAAAAAAGCAATTAATACGAGTGATTATGAGCTCTTACCTTGTTTGTATTTAGTTTTGTTCTTTCTTCATTAATTCTTTTTTGATGTTTTGGTGTTTGGTTTAAATTTTTAGTTTTATTTTACAGATCTGTAAACAAAAATTATAACCATAAATTCAAAGAAGGGAATTATCATAATGGTTACACCAATCACAACATCCAAAAGTTGATGTCATTTAATGAGGTGACTAACACAGAAATAAGAACAAATATTCTAAAGGGCTGCACATCAAAGAACATGATTACAGTAATGGTAGGTCTTCACACCCTAGGATAAATACAAGTGATTTTTTCAAAATACCTTTGCATAACTGATTGCAAGAATTTTGATATCGATGGTTCCTCTCTCTCTCTCTTCTATCCAAAAATATTTCCCAATTATACTGCAGAAACCCTCCCCCCCCATTAGCGACCATCTTGGCCCCTATATCAGGGGAGCGCATGAAAGGTACTAGAGAAATGTGTGGTAATATGAATACTATACACAGAATCAGAAAGCTACCCGATTCTGTATTTTTTACACATCACATTTGTTTTTGGGCCTTGCAAGGTAAAATTGGATGGGAACTTAGTCTCTCAGTAATATTAACCAAGAGCAATACAATTAGAGGAAAATGGACATTGCCATCTTATAGAGCATGAGAAAACAGGGTAATTAAGAACACATGTATAAAATGCAGCGACTTCAAAATTA
This sequence comes from Penaeus monodon, assembly GCF_015228065.2. Taxonomy (NCBI): domain Eukaryota; kingdom Metazoa; phylum Arthropoda; class Malacostraca; order Decapoda; family Penaeidae; genus Penaeus; species Penaeus monodon. Next base: position 2,536,619 of record NC_051420.1, read on the forward strand.
CCACGAAATAACAAAAATATTGGGTTTCATATCACTTCTCAAAGACTAAGTCCACAACACCTTCACACAGCCAGAGTTTTTAATGTTGCATTTTCTGTACTTTGGCACAAAGTGCTAATAAAAGGGCTTGCCCCCTGTCTAGGTAATTTAAAAAGAAGGTAGGAAAGTCTAGTTTAAATATTTTTTGGATTTTCGGTTTTTAGACTTGGAGGGTGTGTCGCTCTCGGTAAGAAACACCAAAGACCCAAATGGGAAATATATTTTGAAGACTACCCCTATGCCCCAAATTATTAGCTTCCAGAGGAGGTAAGGGCATATAGCACATCAACAGAATTGTGTGGGAGAATATGAGGGAATCTTCACAGTACGGATCATGCGGTAGTCTTGGTACCATTTGCTAGTATAAGCATTTTTAATCAGAAAAACAAAATTTATATCTAGTTTGCTCATATCTACAATGAGTACTCACATCTGAATCCTCACGTTCTTCTTTCTTCTTTTATGGAGAGTTTTTTTACTTTTCTTACTCTAAGTTCTCTTCCTTTTTTCCTCTTTTACCGAGTTTTTTCTAGACTATACCATAGTGTACACTTCCTCTCCCAAACTCTCACGCTGATGCACCGACGTAAACATGTGAGCGCACAGATCAGCTGTATTTACATGCGTTCGAACTGAGAAAAAATATATACCAAGAAATAAACACAGATATATTATTTCGATATTTCCAAAGAGTAATTACGGTATGATATCAAAATTGTTTGTTTTTTATGGTAGGCTTTTTGTGGTGTTCCTTGGCTTATGGAAATGTTATTAATTTTTTTGAGTCAAAGTCGAAAATCAGAATTCAGACAGAGATAAAGAAGGGAATACGGGCGCAAAAATATCTACAACTATCGATTGTACAACAACAATTTTTGTTATTTCATAAGTGCTACACCTGTTGTTCCTGTTATTGATTATATTATCATTATCAACATGAGTGTCATCCTTATAATTATCAATGTTGACAATATCAGTGTCATCGTCAACGTTATTATCATTAATATCATCTTCCCAATAATTTATACTTATTATAGTTCTTATACTTATTGTTATTATCACTCCTTCATCATCATGCGATTGCTGCTGTTGTTGTTTTTTGTTGTTATTATTATTATTATTATTATTATTATTATTGTTGTTGTTGTTGTTGTTGTTGCTGTTGTTGTTGTTGTTTTTGTGTTTGTTGTTGCTGCTGCTCTAATTGTTATTAACATCATCAATATTCTTATTATTGTGACTATTATCATGATTATTGTCCTCATTGTAATTGTTATTATCATTATCATTATTATTATGATAATTGTTATCATTATTATTATAATTAATGATAATAATAACAATTATCATCATCATCATCATCATAATAACAATAATAATGATAATAATGTTACGCCGACCGCCTCGTCTCTCTGCCACCTACACAAGGCAGGCTAGGCAGACGGCGTGTTATATACAGGGTCGTGAACACTGAACAGCTCCAAGAGGCACCGAGCACCACAGCGTCCCAGAACACCACGAGGGGAAACGCCACCTGGTTAGGCAGGGCACAAAATAAACACAAAATGACAGTCTTTCCTTTATTTACACAAGTTATTTACCCGTACACTTTTCTATAGGCACAATACAGGGGGAAACACTGCACAATACAGCTTATAACAGGGCAACACAAAGTTTATCAGGTCACAAAGGCATACACGAGGTCTCAAGGAGCAGCAACAACCGCGCTCTCTCTTG
>NC_051420.1:2538494-2545994 GCF_015228065.2 Penaeus monodon
GAAAGCGGCTGGCCCGGGGGGAATATCGAACACCACGGCGACTTTGACCTAAATTTCCATCAAATCACGTCCCAAACTGTTTATCAAATATTACTCAATATATATATATATATATATATATATATATAATATATATATATATATAAATATATATAATATATATATATATATGCAAAATTACTTTGTCGTAGATTTCAAAATGAAAGAAGTCAATTATCAAAAAACCGTATCGATTTAACGACATTAAAATGAAGAAAAAATATGAGTTTCAGATGTTCCTGAGCTTCAGTCATGTATCAACATTCCGTCTGAGAAAACGGATATTGAAATGTCACAGAATCTGACACGAAGATAGCGAAAATTCAGAGCGGAGGAGTGTGACACAGAGGGACGGCGACACCCGCGTGTACACATACGCAAACGCATATAAATTGTATGTATATATATATATATATATATATAATATATATGTAGATATATATTTTAATATATATATATATATATATTTTATTTTAATATAAAATATAATTAATATTAAAAATATATATATTAATATAAAATATAAATATATATTAATATATATATAATATATATATATAAATATATATATAATATATAAATAAAATTTATATATATATATAATATATATTATATAGTGTGTGTGTATGTGTGCGTATGTGTGGTTGTGTATGTGTGTGTGTGTATGTGTGTGGTGTGTGATGTGTGTGTGTGTGTGTGTGTGTGGGGTGTGTGTGGTGGGGTGTGTGTGTTGTGTGTGGTGTGGTGTGTGTGTGTGTGGTGTGGTGTGTGGTGGTATACATATTTTTATATAAAATATATATATATATTTTATAATATATATATATGTTTGTTTGTGTGTGTGTGTGTTGTGTGTATAAAGTCGTTTTAATACACACATATAAAATACATAAAAATATATATATTAAATATATTATATATATATATTATATTATATATTTTAATATATATATATTATATATACAGAGAGAGAGAGAAAGCAAAGACAGTCCAACAACGTAAATCTCTCACACACACACACACACACACACACACAAACACACACACACACACACACACACACACACACAAAACACAACGCACGCAACCTCCCTCCAACACACTCCCCCCGCCCCAACACACAACACCCCCTCCCCCTTTCCCCCCCCACAACACCCCCTTCCCCCTTTCCCCCCTACAACACATCTCCCTCCTCCTCCTCCCCCACACAACCCCCTCCCCCTCACGCACTGGCCGGGAGAGCGTGAGGCGGGGCCCCGGCCGTGACAGCCCCGACAATACCCGAGGCACTTTCACCTCCAGCCTTCAGGGCCTCGCGTCCGAACAACAGCGCCGCGCTCCTTCTTGACTTCGTCTCATGCACGCACGCACGCACACACCACCACACACACACACACACACACACACACACACACACACACAAACACACACACACACACACACACAAAACACACACACACACACAAATAATAATAATAATAATAGTAAGTAAGTAAATAAATAAATAAAAAATAGAATATAATAACTAAAAACATATAAACAAAAAGAAAAAAAAATGAACAAATGAAAAGAACAATAAAAATAAAATAAAATAAATCAATGAAAAAAAATCCCTTATATCGTTTTAGTACACAAAGTGTACTTATCACTTGTACCTATTGGTTGTACCTTGTTTTCCTACCGATATCTGCTTGGGTTGTAACCTCAATATAAGCTTTATATCTTTGCTTGTTGGTTTTAACTTCAATATAAGCTTTAAATCTTTGCTTGTTGGTTTTAACTTCAATATAAGCTTCAAATCTTTGCCTGTTGGGATCGTAACTTCTATCCTGCCTTCGTGTTTGATGGACTGTGAAGTTTATCCTAATTATATATCGTTATTTGGCGGGGGTTGTGACCTGTTCCAACTCCATCTTGTTATTTCTTGGCTTGTAACGTCGACCTAAATTTAATAAAATTATTTATTTGAGTTGTAAGTTCTATCCAAACTTCATATTGCTACTTCTTGGCTTGTGACGTCGATCCAAACTTGACATAGTTACATGCTGAGCGTAACTCTTGCCCCAAAGTTCACGCTGCTACTACTTTGCTTGCAACTTTGATCCAAACTTCACTCTGATTAGCAAACACGAAAACGTTTTTCTCTCAGACGGCCGGAAACGCGACAAGGTCGAGGCCCGAGGAGGTAAGTCATCGTGTTTGGCTCAGCTACTGAATGTCTTTGTGTGAGCAAGGGAGGGGAGGGCAGGGGAGGAGATGGGCCTTGCCCGCCGCCTCCTCTCTCCCTTCCCCACCTCGCTCGCTCCTTCCCTCTTTCCCTCTCCCTCGTCCTCCGTTCCTCACTACTTCCTCACCCACTCCCTCCTCCTCCTCCTCCGTTCCTTACTACTCCTACCTCGCTCCCTCCCTCTTCCTCCTTCTCCCTCTTAAACCTGCAGCCTCCCTCCTTATTGCCCCTCCCTCCTCCTCTTTTTCCTTTTTCCTCCTCCCCTCCCCCTTCCTCCCTCTTTTCTCCTCCCCTCCCCAACCCCGCCTTCCACCCCAACCGGCACCCCTTCATCGCTTGCCCCCTTTCAAACAAATGGGCTCCCGCCCCCGCCCCCCCTCGCATCCCCTCACGAAGTCGGCCCGCAGACGGGGAACGGTAGGCCCTAACGACAGAAACTTGCACCCTCGCGGAAAATGACTCTCAATGCATCAACGGAAGGATAACGCAAACGGGGCCTTCTAAAAGGGAATAGGAAAACGTACCAGAGGAAAACGGGAGGCCCTAACGAGACGAGGAAAACGGGAGGCCCTAACGAGAAAACGGGAGGCCCTAACGAGACGAGGAAACGGGAGGCCCTAACGAGATCCGAGAAATCAAGCTTCCTTTAAACCGATTCATAAATGAAATCTTACGAGGATTCTGGAGACTGGATCTAGGCTATGCACATTCCCTGCATTTTTTTAAAATCAATTTAAGCGAATCTGATGGGAATTTCTCCGCCTTAGACTGTTAATCAAATCGACTGGTGGAGTGGAATAGTGAAAGGCTAACAGTCTCGGCAAAAAAAAATGAAAATAAATAAATAAATAAATAAATAAAATCATTTAAAAAAAAAAAGTAAAACGCAGCCACAATGATAAAAGAAACAAAATCGTGACGTTTGAAGCACGAAGAGACTCCTCAGACGGCCAACCGAAGGGTTTAGTCGGCTGACGAGGAACTTGGTCTTGAATCGAGTTTGTGTTTATGTTCTCCATGCATACATTACACAAATATACACATACATACATACATATATATATATATATATATTTATATATATATATAATATATATATATATATATATGGTGTGTGTGTGTTGGTGTTGTGTGTGTGTGTGTGTGTGTGTGTGGGTGTGGTTTGTGTATTGTATGTAGTTGTTGTTAATATATATTATATATATATATATATATATATATATATATATATATATAATATATATATATATATTACAAAATATATAAATATATAAAAAATATAAATATATATATATATAATCTTTAATATATATATATTTTATATATATATATATTATGTATATACTTGTATATATATATATTTATATAAAATTTTAAATATATTATATAACACATTTTTCGTATATATATGCAAATATTATATATATATATATATATATATATATATATATATATATATATATATATATATATATATATAATGCATACACACACAAACATCCGTCCATGCATAAACACACGTACCAAGTTCCAATACAAGGCCGCGATTCACCACAACCCACCACCACGCCCATTCCCGTAAGCAAGCACTTCTGCCCCCCCCCCCCCCCCGCCCCGTCACCCAAAAGCCCCACTCGCCGCCCCCCCCCCCCTTCCTGGAACGGGCGGCTCGGAGCGTCGTCGTGAGAGTGGGCGTGGCCTTGTCACTCACTCCCCGCAGACACAACACGAAGAGCTTAATAAAAAAAAAAATAAAAAATAAGGTGTAACAAATAACCTGCATCAAACGGCATCAATGAAAATAATTCAAATAAATCATATAAATAAACTGATTAAACCAGAAATAAAAGAAACCTGAAGAAAAAAGAGCAAAGAAACACAGACAGACAGAAAGAAAGAGGAAGAAGGAAGAAAAAAAGGAAAAAAAAGGAAGAAAGACAGAAAGAAAAGAGAGAAGGAAAGAAAGGAAAGAGAAAAGAAAGAAAGAAAAAGAAAAAAAAGTAAGACAAAAAAAAGAGAGAAAGAAAAAACGAAAAAAAGGAAAGAAAAGAGGTAAAGAAAGACAGAAAGAGAGAAAAAATAAAACAACAGGAAAAAAAGAAGAAAGAGGAAAAAAGAGGACATACAGACACGCAGATACAGAAATAGATACACAACATTCACAAAAAACGCCTCGTATATAGTTAATCAACGTAAAAGATTATTTATTTTTCCTAAGGTTGGGGGAAACGGCTGCCTCACTTAAACGATATTTGGAATTTACAATAATTTCTAAGAATGTGAGGGTGAACTCTCTATTAAACAAACAAACGCACACAAACACAAACAGATATTTGTGTGTGTGAGTGTGAGTGTGACCTTTTTTACCACTGTCAGCGAACGCTCTTTGTCTATAGAAAACCTAGGCCTAAATGTCACAAACTCTGGGAGTAAAAAACACAGCCTCCCTTTTTAATCTCGTAGACCCTCTGCCTCCCCCCCCCCCATCCTTCCCTCTCCCTCCGACCCTCCCCCTTTCGCTCCCTTCTTTCCTCCCTCCCTCCTTTATTTACTCCCTCTTTTCCTCCCTCCCTCTGTACCATCCATCCTCCCTCACATCCTCTTTAGCCCCCCTCTCTCTCTTTCTCTCTCTCTCTCTCCTCTCTCTCCTTATTCCCTCCTTCTCTTCCCCTCTCCCTTTCTCCTGCCTTCCTCCCCTCCCTCTCTCCCTCCCCCTCTTCGCTCCCTCCCTCTCCCTCTATCCTCCCTCCCTCCCTCCTTCGCTCCCGCCCCGCCACCTTCGCGACCGAGAGGAAACTGATCAATGGACACTACGCATCGGGAGAGGGAGGGAGGGAAGGAGGGCAGCCGGGCGGAGGAGAGGAGGGGGGGGGGCTACTCTTGCTTCCCCTTGCCCAGTCACGCCACAGAACGCCTGCATCACACTTCAGTCTTTCTATATCATTCCGATTATTACTATTATCATTTTATCCATCTAAAAATCCTCCACCTATCCATCTATACATCCTCCATCCATCCACCTATCCATCTATACTTCATCCATCCGCCCATCCACCCACCCACCACTCCACGCGACCTCTATTTCTCCTAAAAATCGCGTCAAGAAGCACTTTCCATCTGGAATCCACGCAAAACAGCTGCTCGCGTGGCTTTTCCCCGTCTACGCCTCTCCCATCACACGCCACATATACATGTATAGGTCAGGCTTCGTTCTGCAATTGATCGGAATTCTTTCGATGTTTATAGGTCGTGTACGCAATTAATTCACTAAATTGCGACTCAATTTCGTATCAGACGGATTGGTATGCATTATGCACGTTGCACGCCCCAAATTTCCGTGATACAGACCCTTTGTATTTGGTACAAAAGTCTAAATTACAAGCGCATTTTTTACGCAATATCAAGGCGTGTATATCTCTCTGTCTCTCCTAGTCACACGCATGGACAAAAACACATCTAATAAAGGGTTTTCGATCCCCCTTAATGCCACTTGTCATGCGAATTTAAAGGAATCCAAGACGATTAGATACGATCCCGCACAGAATGAGGACAGCCGCCCCTGCCGAGATTCGTGCAACGGGAGCCTAGGTGCTGCAAGCAGTTTGTAGGGCGATGCATAAGGGGCCCGGTTAAAGTGACTGTGCCATTCCCGGTGACACACAGACACACACACATACATATATACATACATACATTACATACATACATACATATATACATACAACACACACACACACACACACACACACACACACACACACACACACACACACACACACACACACACACACACACACACACACACGTGGGCGCGCACGCACACACGCACACGCACACCAATATATATATATATATATATATATATATATATATATATATATATATATAATATATATATATATATATACATACATAATACATAAAAATAACACTAATATATATAATATATATATAATATATATATATATATATAATATATATATATTATATATATATAATATATATATATAATTATAATATATATATTAATGCTTGTTCTCTGGTGAACTATTAACGAGCCCTCTTTTTCAAACGATGTTTTTTGCAAGAACAGTATTTATAAAAATATACCACGCCTGAAGAAACATAAGTCGTTCGTTTATTTATTTATTTTTACTTTCATTAGACGATACGGTTGTCGTGGCGTAAAACACCTTTTTTATGAAGGGTGGAGCGGCGTTACTGACAAAAAGCAAGGCTTGGGAAACACGTTGTGATTATTATCGGTAAAGCCATTTCTTCCAACCTATGGTCCCCCCGGAAGTTTATGCACGTTGCTAAGATCTAAAATTGTTTCTCTATTTCGGTATTTTTTAGTTATAGTTGGGAGGCTGGTGATGACTTATGACAAGCTGACAGGCTGGTGATAACTGAAGATGACGTTGATGAGTTTGTAATGACTGTTGGCTAGCTGACAGGTTGATGACTGGAGCCAAGGTTACAGGCTGGCGATGACCGATGACAAGCTGACAGACTGACGATGACTGATGACACGTTGGCAGGCTGGTGATTGACAGTAAATGATGTGGCGGAAGTTGACAGCAAATGATGATGACTGTCGGTAAGTTGACAGGCTATTGATGACTAGCGAGCGGAGAGGCCGGTGATGACTGACGAGTAAAAAATAGCAGGTGATGATGATTATTGGCAAGTTAACAGCAAGTGATCACTGATGATAAGTTGACAGACTACTGATGACTTTTAGACAGGTCGGTGATGACTAATGGCATGATACGAGCAGTTATGATCGAGGAAAAATTAACAGGTGATGACAACAGACGGCAAATTGACAATGCGATGATGACTGATGACAAGTTAACAGGTTAGTGTGATAATCATTTGATAACTGACAGGTAAGTGATGGCACACAGCAAGATCATCTGGCCTTTTACAAGCAGCCAATCATTACCAACCTCCTAAGTAGCCCTGAACATCGATAAAAAAGGCTTGTTTTTCTACAGCCTCATGGGACGATCTTGAATTCTGCATCATGCAGTGCAAGCTGTCTTTTTTTTCTTTCTTCTCAATTTCTACTTTTCCATCTCCTGTTGTTGTTGTTATTGTTGTTATTGTTGTTATTCTTCTTCTTCTTCTTCCTTTCCTTTTCCTTCTTCTTCCTTTTCTTCCTCTTTTTCTTCTTCTTTATCTTCTTCTTTTCCCTCTTCCTTTCTTTTATTATTTTGTTTTTACCTTAT
>NC_051420.1:2548494-2555994 GCF_015228065.2 Penaeus monodon
TATATATATTATATTATATATATATATTCTATATATAAGATTGATATATATGTATATATTTATATATATATATATATGTATATATATATATAATAGTATATTATATATATACACATATATTATATATATTCATTATATACATATACATAATATATTATATATACACATCTATAATATATCATACTACACAACACACAACACACAACCACACACACACACACACACACACCACACACACACACACACTCACTACATACCATACACATTACATACATTAAATATATATAATATATATATATATATATATATTATAATATATGATATATGATACATATATATATTATAATATATATATATATATATATATATATATATAATATAAATATATGTATATATAATATGTATACATATATATATATAATGTATACATATATAATATATGTATAATATATGTATAAGAATACACACACACACAACACAACACACACAACACACACACACACACACACACACACCACACACACACACACCACACACACACACACCACACAAACACACACAACACACACAACACACAAACACACCACACACACACAAATCCTATACAAACATTAATTTATAATAATATAATATATAATATATATAGATATAGATATATATATAGTATATATATATTATATATAAATATAATAATATATATATATATAATAATATATATATATTATACAATATAGTATATATATATATGTATACTATATAATAAATATATATATTAATATTATTAATATTTTATATATATATATATATACAATATATATAATTATATACATATATATCATATTATACATATATATAATATTATATATATATATATAGTATATATATATATATATATAATATATATGTTAGGAATTTGTGTGTGTGTTGTGTGTGTATATGTGTGTTTGTGTTGTGTGTGTTTGTTGTGTTTGGGTTGTGTGTGTGGTGTGTGTGGTGTGTGTGTGTGTTGTGGTGTGTGTGTTTGTGTGTGGGGGGTTTTTTGGTGTTGTGTGTTTGTGTGTGTGTGTGTGTGTTGATGATATAATAATATATATTATAATTGTATAAATACTATATATATATATATATATATGAATATATGTATTTATATATTAATAGATATATATGTATATATATGCATAAAATATATAATACATATATAATGTGTATATATATCATATAATATATATGTATATTATTTTACATAAATACAAAGGCGTGTGCTTTTGGTTCCCGCCACCGAAGCAAAGTCGGTCGGTTGCCCTACTCAGCAGAGACAGTCACTCAGCTTCGTTCCTCTTATGCAAACTCATATGAGTATTGTAAAGTTGCGACCATAAAGCGAGTCATACATTTTTTTTGCGCCTGTCCTTACTGTAATACTTCAGAAAATGATCTTGTTCGTGAACTCGTGTCTCAGCCTCCATACATACAGAGCATACAGATACATACTCTCCAGCGGTACCTCGTCAGGTGATTGCCTCGTCGTTACTATCACGGCTCGTAACACCACCTACAGGCGATCGCCATTACTAAATCCTCCTTCAAGACTCGCCCAATTATCTTATTTGTTGTTATAATTTTACGTTTTGTAGATATCTGCAGATATACATGATCGGTTATGTACAAATGTTTTCTTTAGCTCACGTGACTATAGCAACCTAAGGGCATATAATCAATATTAAAAGCAACAACAAAAACAATAATAACAATAATATTAATAACAATAACAATACCAATAACAAGTACAATAATAACAACAACAATATTAATACCAATAATAACTATAATAATAATAATAATAATAATAATAATAATAACAATAATAATATCAATACTCATAATAATAATCATCATAATAATAACAATACCACCAACCAACAGCAAGAGCAACGAGACGCGGCCACTAACGACGCCCGCCGGAGTGGCGTCTCGACCCCCGTGGCCCAACTCGCGCCCCAGGAGTGTGCACAGGCCTCCTCCATCCGGAGTCAAGTGAGGGCGCGTGTGTGAGTGAATATCCTTCGGCCGAGACCACAGTGACTATCAAGGACAATATTCACTCGATTTGGCTATGTGTGGGCGGCGGATATATTCGTTGCTGAGAATATTCATCGGTTGAGGTTGATATTCCCATGGATATTCAGTGATTAAGTGGCGTAGACAGTGAACATTCACAGTTTCGGTGGCACCTGCCGTGGATACGTAGCTAGACCATGTATGCCATCTATATTTAAACCCACCCTTACGCACCGCCGTCGTCATTCGCCAAGCCGTCAAACCGAGATAGACGGTTTAAGCCACGTCTCTATGATAACAAAAACACACACAAGTGATAAACAGCAAGACAACACATATAACATGGACGTGAGCCTTGGATGGTATTAAGACCATGGCTGTTCACGAGTCCTACAAACACAGAGTAGAGAGACAAAGACGGACAGACAAAAAAAAAGTGAGCCAATAGAGTAAGAAGGAGGAAGAAGGGGTAACTTTTTGGATTTACCGGCTGAAAAGGAGATTAGCGTTTCTCGAAACGTCACAGTTTGGTGTTCTCTTTACTATTCTGCTTCACTCTCCGTTTTAATTAATAATCACGGCTAGGTAGGAGACCCTGCTACTCCCTTGCCATGGTTTAATGTTTCCCTAACTGTTATATGTATTCAATACCGTGTTACATTATCGTAACAGCGAGAGAAGCAAGAAAAAGGTGTTTAGTAAGGCTTGATCCGTTGCGGTTTATCGTTTCCTTTACAATTACGTCGGTTTCACTTCCCTTTAATTAAAGACCTCGGTTAGGAGCGCTAACCATGACAGGTGTTTAGTCTATCTCGATACCGAACGGTTTAGCATTTCCCTCACTGTTGTGTCTTCCAATTCGTGTTTAATAATCCGGGTAAGAGGAGACGGGCGAGAAACGATACTCCCCCCTCCCCTGCTCCTTACCCATCCACAACCCCCAACCCCCCAACCCCCCATATGAAGACCGAAAGCCCGATAACGTAGCGTCGGGTCAGTCGTCGTTTTACGGAACGTCTCATTCCACACACGTAAAGTGCCTCTCCACGGAAACTATCCAATGGGAGCGCAACATTTGTTCGAAAGTTGGTGCGCTCACTTTGCATGATTAGAATACGAAAGGCAAAGAGGCTGCGGACACAGGCGGAAACCGAGGGCTGAAACAAGGAAACAAAAACAAAAACAAAAATGCACGGATAGTTTTAATGGCATTCTTGGCTGCTTCGTCAAGTTGACTGAGCGAATGGGTGAATGAGAGGAAATATACGTTCACCTTTGTAAACAAATAAACATTTGTCTGAATTATTTTTTTACATACCGTTTAACATTTGTATTATAGCTACATCAATTACTATCGCTGAAGTACACACGTCCTTCAGAAATTTGCCAAAGCCACTGTGGCTTCAAAGGAAAACCAAAGACTGGTACAATTTATACGAACATTTTTAATACACAAACTCATGCTCACATTCCCTATTAGCATCAAGAGGAAAGTAAACACGGAGATTCAAATAAAATCAAACGCAGCCACATTAAGAAAATATTAATATATAGTGCCTTGTTTATAATTTTCTTCTCTTCTCTTCGTCTGAAAAGAATATATGGGCCTAACTGTTGTATTCAAAACGTCATGCTTTAATATCTATCAATCTATTTCATTTCTTACTGTGGTTGTATTTCATTTTCTCTATGTGCTATTTTTCAAGGAAATTCAAGAAATCAGGGGCACTTCATTCCTCGGTCAAAATCACTCTCAGAATACCTAGTGTATCAAAGAAAATCCACAGTAACAAAGATCATTCGCTCCTAACACTGTGTTTCGTCATGTTAATACACACACGTTACTGTGTTTGTAGTTTAGTTTATCAATGTCTGGATTAAACTGCAGCTTTTACAGGCCTGGTAGTCGAGCCTCTTTGTACACCGCATTCACACGCAATTAGCCATCAGATTTATGAAAACTCTCCTAATCCCCTTTATGTAATTCGGAAACCTTATACCACGAGTTCGTTCTCTCACAGCCTTGCCTTTTATTAAATTCAGGAAGCCAGATCTCCCCTTGATATTGACACTTACATCAACATGTTATCACTTACATAAATCTTATTCGGCGAGAGGGACTCAGCAAAGGTCAACAGCTTTCCACACACTCACGCTTATGTGGATATAAGCCTAGATATCTCAGGACGCTGGTGAACGACGCCTCTAAGGTACAACTCTTGAGAAAAAACAGGGATTAAGTCTTTGTTAAAGATGACTTGGTTGTATCTTGTACTGAGGTCAAGGTCAAGTATCAACACGAAAAAATCTCGGTATGCTTTGGTATTAGCTACGCTGATATTATACCGTATCTATTACCACCTGTATTAAGTACATATGGTATAGATACTTCAGTCGCACATATAAATATTAGGTTTCTCCCAAAATAAAACTGCAAAATTTGGCGTTTATTACTCTAGTATGTGCTCTAGAAAGGAATATAAAGACATAAATCAGTCTAGAATTTGCACCCCAGTATTCAGAGTAGCCCTAGAAGTGTCCTCAAAACGAAGACAGACTATATGGTATAAACTCATAAATATGTATAAAATAAAATTGTTTTCAAGTCAATTACAACCCCTTTGGGAATGTACCTTTAGGGTCCAAATTCCTGTCGGATATCCCCTAAAATAATGTGACGCACGTGGTTTACATTACGAGGGGGTTTCGAAGCTCCGCATCCACGGCATACGATACTTCTGTCCGCGACTGTACACGGTATCCCAAAAACTCTACCTCTCGACCTGAGGGAAAAAAATTGCCACAACTTCACCAAATTTAGCCACAACAGGCTCGAGAGGGTTTCGGGGGATGCCTTAAGGTCTAGTACAGGAAAGCTTTCCTGGATCACGGGGCTCAGCTACACGAAAATTTCTCGGGAATAACCTGCAACGAAAAATTTTGGGACACATTTCTGGGGGATCGGAAAACCATTTTTGGAGGATAAGGTTACATGAAATACCGATCGTTTCGATGCTCATCTTAGTGTGAGATTGCGTGTCGTAATTAGGTTAAATGATCCAAAGGCCTGAGGGATTTTATAGATACGAGGATGTTTTGTAACGTGAATGGACTACGAGATTTTTTTCAGTCTAGTTATTCACAACGGTGGTATGTACAGTATCTAATGAATGTTAAATTTATTGCAAAAACGAAAATAAGTACATTTTACAGCAAAGTTTGCCTAGAGGTCCGTAAGTAAATATGTAAATTATATATATAAATAGAAAAATATAATTACATACCAGGTGTGTATGAATATACGGATGTACTGTGTATATATATATTTTATGTGTGTGTTTATATATATATGTGTATACACACACACAAAACACACACACACACACACACACACACACACACACACACACACACACACACACACACACACATGCATGCGAGCGTGAATACGTGCGTATATGAATCTACACAAAGCATATACAAACATACACCTATACATAACCAGTGCGCAAATAGGCTATCTAATGATACACACTACGCTGCAAGATTTATAATTATATTTACAGTGCAGCCGACCTAAACTTGGGTACGTATCGCAGAACAAGGCGAAGCACACAATACCTCTACACAACAAACCACTTTTTTCAATGATTTTTTTTACCATCCCCACCGACCACTTACGCACTGTGTATACCCCATAGTAACGGCCTTCACGTTACGCAGTGGATGGCCAGGTGGCGCACAGGTTATGCTCTTACCTACGTTTGAAGATTAAAAAAGGGAATAAGACAACAGTTTAAAAAAGGGGTTTGTGGAATAAGCTTTCAATAATGGATGGGAAGAGGAAGAGAGGAGTGGGAGAGGGGGAGAGGGGAGAGAAAAAGGAGGAGGAAGTGGGGAGAGGGAGGAGAAGGGAAAAGGAGGGAGGGAGAAGGACAATGGGGGAAAAGGAGGGGAGGAGAAGGAGGGGAGGAGGGGACAAAGAGAGATAGAGGGCAGGGAATGGAGGAGCGAGGAGTGAGGAGAGAACGAGAGAGAGAGTAGAGAGGGGGAGAGAGGGATGATGGAGAGGAGATGAGGAGGAGAATAGAGTGAGGAGGGAGATGGGAAGGATGCGACTACGGAGAGGTGAGAGAGGAAGACTAAGAGAAGCAGGGAGAGAGGGATCGTAGCATAGACAGAAGGAGGAGAGAGGAGAGAGAGAGAGGGAGAGAGGAGAGAGAGAGAGAGAGGAGAGAGAGAGGAGAGAGAGAGAGAGAGAGAGAGAGAGAGAGAGAGAGAGAGAGAGAGAGAGAGGGGAGAGAGAAAAGAGAGCGATGAGAGAGAGATGAGAGAGAGATGAGAGAGAGAGAGAGAGAAGGACTCAAGGCTTAAGAACCAATTAGTTTTCTTTCTGTCATATTTAAAACTCATTGCAAATGGGTTTTACCTGATGCAGTATCCTTAAAAGAAAAGAAAAAAACATACAATCTCTCTCTCTCTCTCTCTCTCTCTCTCTCCTCTCTCTCTCTCTCTCTCTCTCTCTCTCTCTCTCTCTCTCTCTCTCTCTCTCACCTCCCCGCCCCACACACACACACTCACTCACACACACAGTTCTTGTAAGTATGACGTGTTTGTTATAATCAATACATGCAATTCCGCGTGCCATAATTTGGTGCGTTGCATGTGCTTGCGAGTGTCTTTGCGATATTCGATTCCTGCAACCGAGCTTTGAAAATAAACCACGTGACTGACACAAAAGCAGGACGGTAGCAGGACTTCACAGCCTCGTGAAAATAGATTAATAAATAAAGAAACCAATATGCCATTGCAAAGTAGCCTAAATATGATCATATAGGCTGCAATGACGAGATAACAATTAACGACTACGTGTGTTAATAAGTGGGATTACGTATCATTAGTGCAATTAATAAATGGCAACACATCATGTAATTACTGTAACGTTTAATTGTGTCTCGGCCCAACTGCATGTCGACAGCACAATTAGAGAGAAAAGGCAATGTGCACACATTCACATACATGCATGTATACATATGTGCGTAGAGCCATACATTAATAAATAGGCCTACAGCCATACATAAATAAATAGGTCTATAGACCTACATACAAAGACTTACATCCATTCATTAATTCATTCATTCATACATACATACATACATACACGCGTGCACACAACACACACACACACACACACCACACACACAGTAACACACAAACAATCCCCACCCCCCTCACCCCCCTCTCCCAAGATCACCCCTAACCCTCCCCCTCAGCCCCTCCCCCCCTACACCCCTAGCCAGCGCCCGCCTTCCATCGGAGGCGCGCGATGCGACCATAGGACCCCTAAAGAGAGCACCAGGCAGGTTCTGATCAAAGGCTAAATTCTTCCCCCGAAGAGCTAGTCAATGAAATTTCTGCCTCTTTAACTGTCGACGCAGGAAG
>NC_051420.1:2570994-2600994 GCF_015228065.2 Penaeus monodon
AGTCGGTAAGTACTTATTGCAAGTATGTGTCGGGGTGAGAAGAGGGATTCATTCAAATGCGAAACAACGGGACAGTTGAAATGAAACCTTAGGATCAACTCTAGCCAGATCACTTCCTCATGCTTTGTTTGATTCGTAATTTAGTGAAGGCCAGTGATGATAATTGTGATGGTTCTGGTAAAACTGATGTGACATACACCTATGTATAAAGTTCGTTAATTTGTCACTTTCAGTAAGATATATAAACATATAGTGATTTTAAATATACTTAATTTCTAATGAAATTCATGATAATCAACAACAGTGGCAGACAAATTATATTACAACTAATAATATGAGGAAATTCTAGCATTTTTTAATATGGCTGTGAACTATATATATATATATATATATATATATATATATATATATATATATATATATATATATATATATATATATATGTGTGTGTGTGTGTGTGTGTGTGTGTGTGTGTGCGTGTGTGTGTGTGTGTGTGTGTGTGTGTGTGTGTGTGTGTGTGTGTGTATCACGAAGTACATGGAGCTAGGTTCCTTAAGGGGTCTACTAAAACTTTTAGATTTGATGAAATTATATACGTGGGAAAATAAAAACATTTATGTATTTATTTGGCCTTCAGCATTCATTTTGTCTTCTACAAATATACTTTAAATAAAATGGAATTAACAGGTCATTAGGGGTCCCCTCCATCGAAGATAGGTGACGGCCAAATATATATATATATATATACTTATACACACACACACACATATGTGTGTGTACATAAAATCTGCATATTTTTATGCGCTTGCACGCGCGCGCTTGTGTGTGTACATCTATCTATTAAACGAAATGGGACAAAAAAATGACAACTCATCCTCTAATAAACCATTTCTGATTTTACTGTTTGTTTCCATGCAATATCATTCTCTAGGTATTGTAGGCACATCTGTGTATCATTTTATTGCAGATATCCTTGCATTGTAAGGCCTAAAGCTTAAGTATATCAAATCACAGATTTTGAAGAATTAAATTCAGTTAGGAAATATCTGAAATACAGGTGGCCGATGTAATTAATATGGTAAAGAAATCTAATGACGATACTTGAACGCTGATACACAAAATAATACAAATGGACTCATGGATGACTTCCAAATTGTTATCTCGCCCCCCCCCCCAAAAAAATAAAAATAAAAAATAAAAAAAAAAAAAAAAAAAAAAATATATATATATATATATATATATATATATATATATATATATGTATCTTTCTTTTCTCTACATGGTATTTTTCTGCACGGAAGACGACTTTAAGACCATTTTATTTCACTTTTCTTCCAGGAGAACCGTCCATCATGACAGTTACCTACAGCAAAAACATCCCGAACACTAATTTCTGTGCCTTCACCAAACTCCTCTTCAGGTATGTGATGAGCGGTGTTAGGGTGTGAGTGGACAGCAACTATGCGTCTTTGGTCAGTGCCACATCAGCTGATTATGTTGTTTTTATGTATATATGGTTTCCAAGGCGCAGTTCAAGCTGTTTATCGATCTTTTTCGAAACATGTTTTGCTTTTTTATTTTTATTTTTATTTATTTATTATTATTTTTTTTTTTTTTACTTTTCGGCTGATAACTGATTTCGACATTTTTCCCTTTTGTTTTTTTTATGAATGGGCGCTTTTCAGTAAGGGAGTCACTGGTTCTCCAATACTCCAAAGGCGAATATAAACAAGGAAATTGACATTATTCAACGGGATAACGAAATTCTTACTCTGAAAACACGTAGCTCTACATTCAGGTTTTAAAAATGACACTTCGTCTCGCATCCTACAGATGGCGGGGCAGCGTCTTTAAGTTGGTTTTGCCAGAACTTGTTGTATACATGTTCGTGTACTTCATGTTCTCAGCTCTCTACAGATTCGCTCTCCCTGAAGACTGCAAGAGGTATGGAGTTAAACTCTTGCGTCTTGTTGTAAACGTATTGTATGCATGGCGATAACAGCTGCTTGGCTTTGTTAGACGGTTTTGTTAACTTATTATTATTACTGTTGTCATTATCATTATTGTTGTTATTCATAATTTGATCATCATTACGATTATCACTGATTATTATGATTATTATGGAAACCATTATGATTACCTTTATTGTCCTTATCATTATTGTTATTAACATATCTTATTTTTGGTATTATTATAATTTTGTCAATGTTATTATTATCGTTATCATTATCATTCTTATCATGGCTTTGTAATCATCATTATCATCATCACATCATCAACCATGTCACATCAACTTCATCACCATCACATCATCACTATTACCATTAACTTCGATTCACATCACCACCACCTCCATTATCGTGACACCACTGCCACCACCACAACATTACCACCACCACCACCACCTCCACCTCCACCACCCTTACCCCAATCCCCACTGCCACACCACCCCCACCAACACCACGACTACCCCCACCCCCACCCCCAACACATCCACCACTACCCCCACCACCATTTAATAGTAAGAGCACTCGCTATCCTTCACTAGTCCTCACGCTCCCTCCACCTCCCAACCTTGACAGAATATTCGAAAAGATCGTGTTGATCTGCGAGTCCTTTAGCACCGCCGTCCCCCTCTCGTTCGTGCTGGGCATATACGTGACCATCGTCGTGACCCGCTGGTGGGACCAGTACATGCTTATTCCGTGGCCTGACGACGTGTGCATCCTGGCAGCCACTTACATCAACAAGCAGGTGTGCGGGTAGGACGGGGGTCGATGCTGTGAACTGGTGTGCGAATTGTGAGATTGGGAGTGCGGATAGTGAGTGTTTGTTATTGAAGAATAGTATGGTAATGAGTGATTGTATGTATATTTAGGATGAAATACAGATATTATGGATATAAAAAGTTTTTTTTTTTCTTTTTATTACTGTGGGTGGGTTGCGTTTTAGCTCTGTACAAATTACATGTGTGTACAGTACGTCAGTTCATGACCGTATACCTTTACACACATACACACATATATACATACACCTATACTTGTGTGCCCAGGTATGTCAGTCGCCTTATTTTTCAATAATTTATACGGTGATAAATCTAAAATCATAAAAAAATAATCAGTATAAAAATGAGTTGCTCTATTGTTTAGATTTAGTGATGATAATAATAACAAAAAATAAAAATGATTATAATAATGATAATATTAATAATATTAATAATTATTATTATTATTGCTGTTGTTGTTTTTATTACCATTACCATTATAATGAAAAATAAAAGTAAAAAAAAAAGATCAGTACAGCATAAATAACAATATACACCAGTGCCCCCCTCAAAAATAATAATAATAATAATAAATAAATAAAATCCAGCAAACAGTCGCAATAAAACCAGTACGATAACCTCCCAACTAAAAAAATTTTTTTTATTCCATGAACACAGTTGAAAAAGCCGTTGATAAAAGCCTTACGTCGTTTAATCACCTCTCTCTGTTTCGCAGCCTCACCCCCTGGATCACCTCTACCGACGGTGCTCCAGGGGTACGCAGGTTGGGTTTTTCGGGGTGTGCGAAAGGGGTTTTTTTAGGACGTATGCTGTTCAAAGGGTGGACTTGACCGATGCTGTATATTGTTGAATTTAGACATTTCTTCCGCACATATGTGGGTATCTTACGTCAGTGCATACATTCAATAGATAGCATTCACGTGAATGCATCGAGGGGAAAAGTTAAGATGTGGTTTAAATAGCATAAACGTTTATAGGTATTGTCAGGTAGGGTTAGGTTAGAAATTGTTCACGCGCATGCCTTTTGTTGGAGTTGTCATGCGTCCTCTCTTTTGGGCGCTGATAAAGGTAAGTTTATGCTCTCTGTAACAAGGGGTATCATGCGTGCTGGACAAGGTTAATGTGGTAGTATTCGCTAGATAAGACTTATAGGTAGCTATTAGTAGATATATAGTTATTTTCTTTCTGTCACTCTCTTCTCTCTCTCTCTCTCCTCTTCTCCTCCTCTCTCTTTAATCAACCAGTAACGACTCAAACGATATAACATCCTCGGATCCATCAAAATCGTCTCTCATCTAAACCACTTGGCCAAGCGCTACCCATCCTCCTCTCTCACCTCTCTTCTCTCTCTGCTCTCTCATCTCGCTCTTCCTCTCTCTCTTTCTCTCTCTCTGCTCTTTCTCCTCTCTTCTTCTCTTTCTCTCTCTTTCTCTCTCTCTCTCTTTCTCTCTCTCTCTCCCTCCCTTCCTCACTCTCTCTTTAAGACAACCAGAGAGACAGAAAGTAACAAAAACAGGAAAATAAAATCCCCGGAAGACCAAATAAAAAAAAAACGTCTCTATAAAAAACCCAGTGGGCCAAAGGCGCGACCCAGCTCCCTGACCCTCACCCCGCGTCTCTGCAGGCTACATGACCCTGAGCGAGAAGGCGATCCTGGAGGACCTGGATGAGGAGTCGAACCACAACAAGATGTGGCTTCCGCTGGCCTGGGCTTGCTTGCTGATTGCCCAAGCACGACGCGAGGGACGACTCATCGACGACCACGGACAAAAGGCCCTGGCCATCGAGATCACCAACCTGCGATATCACTGTAGCAGGCTTCAGGAATACCACACCATGAGTGTACCGTTGGTCTACACGCAGGTAAAGGGGTTTTGATATAGGAAGGGTAGTTTCCAGTGCAGGTAAGCACGCACACACACACACAAGTACAAGAAAGAAAGAAAGAAAGAAAAAACACCTGGACACACATATCTACGAGTGACAGTAAATACAGTCCTTTTCACAGTCAAGAACACAATATTCTTCTATTGGCAAAGCTAAGGGTATGCGTTTCGGATACAAGTGTCAAAACTGGATTCACTTATTGGCAACGATGGACATAACCGCAAAAGTACACACACACACG
Source organism: Penaeus monodon (assembly GCF_015228065.2). Lineage (NCBI taxonomy): Eukaryota > Metazoa > Arthropoda > Malacostraca > Decapoda > Penaeidae > Penaeus > Penaeus monodon. Next base: position 2,575,908 of record NC_051420.1, read on the forward strand.
CACGCACGCACGCACGCACGCACGCACGCACGCACAACACACACACACACACACACACACACACACACACACACACACACACACACACACACACACACACACACACACACACACACACATATATACACATATATATACACATACACACATATAATTATGTATGTACATATTTATATATATATATATATATATATATATATATATATATATATATATATATATATATATATATCACACACACACACACACACACACACACACACACACACACACACGCACGCGCACATGCTTACGCACACACACACACACACACACACACACACACACACACACACACACACACACACACACACATATATATATATATATATATATATATATATATATATATATATATATATATATATATATATATATATATATATATATATAATAATGTAAATATTCATATGCAATGTATACATATTATACATATATTTCCTTGATTTGGGTTAATTTTCATAATAATGGTAACCGTTATAATTAAAAACTAATTCGCATAGATATGATGTGTATGATTTTTTTTTTTTTTTTTTTTTTTTTATCGTGGGCCACTTGATTTCTTTTTTTTTTTTTTGGCAAATTCATAAATGATGACGTCTTGATGCAAAAAAAATAAAAACGTAGATTTTTTTAATCATATATTTTTGCTTGAAAGAGCTATCCAGAATAAGCATAGGAATGTACCCAGCCATGGCAGTAGTTAAAAAGACACAGATGCTCTTATAACGTTGGTTCACAGCAAAATTAATAAGGACTTGCTTGAAGTCAAATAATTTTTTCCCTCCTTTCTACTTTGTATATAATTTTATATGAGCATCTAGCTTTTGCTTTATTATTATTTGCTTTGCTGTTTGACGTCAGTTCAATGAAAAGCTCATATGTTGAATCAGAGGCATCTTTATCCATCGAAGGCTCTGAGACATCACTGTCGTCAAAGAAACACTTTCATCGCAAAAGCTAGATGTTTTTTATTCAATTATATTCAAAGTAGAAAGAACAAAGATTGGTTTTGACTTTAGGTAATTCCTGTAAGTATTCTGCTAATCTCTGATAGCTCTTTCAAACAAAAATATAAGATTTATTTATTATTTTTTTTTTTTTAATTATAACGTCATTATTTAGAACTCAAGAATCAAGTGGCCCACGATGAAAAAAAAAATATATATCATATCTATGCAAATCAGCTAAAGAAGCTTTACATGATATTTAGTTTTGTCCTGATGTGCACCTCTCTGTAATATAATAACGCTGCTGCTTCTGATGATAATGATGATACGAGTTACGATAATAATTATCGGTATCATTAATATTTTACCTGTATTTATTGGCATAATGTATATCCGTAATATAATGATAATTAATATCAATTATTTTTGATTTTTTCATTATTGTCATCTCTACTAAACTCTATCATTATTGTTATATGTTATATCACTGCATTACTATTGCAAAAAGATCATAATTCTTTCTCTCTCCTTCTCTCTCTCTCTCTCTCTCTCTCTCTCTCTCTCTCCTCTCTCTCTCTCTCTCTCTCTCTCTCTCTCTCTCTCTCTCTCTCTCTCCCTCTCCTCTCCTCCTCTCTCTCTCTCTCTCTCTCTCCTCTCTCCCCTCTTCTCTCCCTCTCCTCTTCTCTCCCTCTCTCCCCTCCTCCTCTCCTCTTCTCTCCTCTCTCCTTCCATCCTCCTCCTTCCACCCTCCCCCCTCACTTCCTCCCCGCTCTCTCCCCTTCCCCGCTCCCTCTTTTCCCCCGCAATTCCTCTTCCCCCCTTCTCCCCCCCCCGGCAACTTTTCCCCCCTTCTCCCCCGGCAACTTCCTCCTTCCCTTCCCCCTTCTCCCCCCCGGCAACTTCCTCCTTCCCCCCCTTCTCCCCCCCCGGCAACTTCCTCCTTCCCCCCCTTCTCCCCCCCGGCAACTTCCTCCTTCCCCCCTTCTCCCCCCCCGGCAACTTCCTCCAGGTGGCCACCATGGCGACGTACACCTTCTTCATCTCGTCCATCATGGGCCAGCAGTTCCTGGACCCGAGCCAGGGCTACCCGGGCCATTCCGTCGACGGCTACATCCCCATGTTCAGTATCCTTCAGTACCTCTTCTACATGGGCTGGCTGAGGGTGGCGGAGTCGCTGCTCAACCCTTTTGGCGAAGACGACGATGATTTCGATATCATCGAGTTTCTTACCCGCCATTTCGAGGTTTGGTTTCGCTTGTCCTTTCTTCTTCTTCTTCTTCTTCTTCTTCTTCTTCTTCTTCTTCTTCTTCTTCTTCTTCTTCTTCTTCTTCTTCTTTCTTTCTTTCTTTTTGATAGCGGGAAGATTGTTTAAATTTCAAGTTCGAGTTTGATGTATTTCCTTTTTGATTTTGTAAAAAAAAAAAAAAATAGTCATAAGCTTGTCATGTCAGTTTACATTTGATTCTAACAATAAGTGGGGTTTTCTTTGCATGTTGGATGACCATTACTCTTAGTTATGAACTGCAGCATCATTATCTTTGGTAGATCGCCCCTAATTACTAGCAAACACACATTCATCTTCACAAAGTCTTTCTTCACGCTGGTTATGTATCACCTTAATGTTAATATGTACAATAAGAGTCTTCAGGTGCGATTCAGAAATATTTCCACCCTCTACAGATGATTCCTTTGCTAAAGTGAATCGTTGTAGCAGACGTATCTTTAAAATTATCAAATATTTATCATCATCACGGTGACTACTATCAGCACCCTTCTAATAAATTGGCTTTTTCTGGGGGGAAGTGAAGGTTTTTATTCAAGTTCACTGTCACGCGTAGACAGCAGCTGCTTTCATATAGGGCTTGAGGCATTAGGTAAGGCAGGTGAGGACGTGGCAAGGGAAGCAGCTGGTGCATGCACTGGTTGACGAAGCCTAATTTTTGATGGCAAGTTAAACACTTTCAAGAAGGAAGTTATTAGATGTATATATTTCATTACTGATGATTATATTACCACTTTTTTTACTTACATATTTTTGCAGAGCAATAACAGGGACTAAGGCCTCACAATTTATCCTTTTCCCACTCTGCTAAAGGTTTCGTGTCTCATCGTGGACGAAATGCTGACTGTTCAACCAGACGCGGTGCAGGATTTCGCCCAAGGAAAGGCCCCCGTGGACAAGCGCCACTTCTCTGCCGGAGGTCGAGTTCCACTACACACGAGAGAACCCGCAGGTCGTCATCACCAACGAAGTGAAACTGGTGAAAGCAACATTTACTGAGGTGAAACAGGTGACCGGTTCATTGCCCATCCTCTTCCATTAGATATTTTGTTCCTCTTTCAGTTTGTTCCATGGATTATATGGTTTCCTCTCGTAGTTTTGTTTCGTTATGTGGTTCCTCTTGTAGTTTTGTTCCATTGGCTTTTTCATTCCACTATCCTTCTTGTTCTGTCGTCCATTTTGTTCCATGGGCCATATTTTTCCCTTTGGCCATATATTTTCCAGTGGCTGTTTGGAGCCATGACGCGTTTTGTTCCATCTGCTGTTCTCTGTCATTGGCCACTTTGTTCCCCTCTCCTGAATATCGTATTAGTTGGCTTTTGCATAAAGTTAAGAAGAAAAAAAAAAAACTGAATATGAAATTAAGAGAAAAATAAAGTCACAGACGTATGCAAGTGCTTTCATTTGTCAATACGTCTGTATCAATTTTATTTATCCTTTTTTTAACTTTCATTTTCAATAAATCTTGGCCATCATTTTGTTTTGCTTTATCTTAACTTTACGCGAAAGTAACCCAGCGACCTCAAATATTAAAATTATATCATATTCACCCAAATCCCTCGTGAGCCTCCGAGAAACCCCAAAAGACCCCGAGGGCATAACCCGCTGTCCTAGGCGATCGTGCAACGGAGAGGGAGAGGGGGAGGGAGGGAGAAAGGAAGAGGGAGAGGGGGAGGGAGGGAGAAAGGAAGAGGGAGAGGGGGAGGGAGGGAGAAAGGAAGAGGGAGAGGGGAGAGATGGAGAGGGGGAGGGGAGGGGAAATGGAGAGGGAGAGGGAGAGAGATGGAGAGGGAGAGGAGAGATGGGGAGGAAGAGGGAGAGAGATGGAGAAGGAAAGGGAGAGAGATGGAGAGGGGGTGGGGAAGGGAGAGGGGGGAATGAAGAGGGAGAGGGATGAAAGAAGGGAGAGAGGGGAGAGAAAAGGGAGGAAAGGAGGGAGAGGGGGGGGGGAGGTAGGGAGGGAGGTAGAGGGAAGGAGAGGGAGAGAGAGAGAAAGGGAGAGGGGGAGATTTGAGATGATTTGATAAATTTATTACGTTCAGTGGACGACAAAGAATTTTACAGAGAAGTACAAAAGGTGCATGGCCGTGTAGAGAGGGAGAGAGAGAGAGACAGAGGATGAAAGAAAGAGCGAGAGAGGGAGGGGAGAGGGAAGGAAAGGAAATGTGAAAGGATAGAGAGCGAGAGAGAGAGAGAGAGAGAGAGAGAGAGAGAGAGAGAGCGAGAGAGAGAGAGAGAGCGAGAGAGCCAGCCCCCCAGTGCCACCCATTCCCCCAGCCGTGACAGCCCCTCCATCCGCCCGCAGACCAGCGCCCCGCTCAGCCTCCTCCCCCCCGAGGAGATCGGCCTCCGCCCCCAGTACCGCCAACGCGTGAGCAGCGCCCGCCGTTCACCGTCACCTGTTGGGCCGAACGTGTGGTAGTGACGTCACCGGCAACTGGCAGCTGGCGACTGGCGACTGGCACTTGGCAGCCTCGAGCCCTAAATACAGCCAAAGAGAGCCAGGAGGAGGAGGAGGAGGAGTTAATCTGCCCATATTGGGACAGAGGTATAATCCGACCTGTTATAAGGCAAGACATGACTGACTGGTTGGTGAGACACACACACACACACACACACACACACACACACACACACACACACACGTCTATATGTATAGACATACAACACGTGTATACGTTTATATAAATGCCTGTTTGTGATAGTCCTGTGGACGTCAACGTTAAATTTTGATGTAGAAGTTCATGATGAATGTAGGGAGACAAAATGAATTACACAAGGTTAGCAAAATGATAACTTGTACATGCTGATAATACATACCAGCGTGGTCTTTATTTAATCAATTATTATTAGTGAAACTTTAAAATGGATATATCTTTTGTATAGAATTTGATGATTTGATGCAGATGTAACTATAATGACCTATGATGTCTTATTAAAAAAATGTTGATTACATTTATTGTTTTAATTTATCACTAGCTCTTTTTTTTTTAAGAATAACATTACTGTGAACGGATGTTTGAATGATTATGTATTTGGAATAGTCGCCATGTGATCTTCATTATGATTTCCTTTATCCGTGTCTTAAATATTTCCGATTCCAAATGCAATTTTTGGCGATTATTGTTATATCTTTCAAGACTCGGTTATTATACAGTACTTTATTGCTATTGGTACGTGAAACAGATGCGGCTATATAATATGCCATATGATTTGATTATGTTTCAATATTCGACGAATGTCTGAGAACGATTTATTTAAAGAGACATTTGGCTGTGACTCATTGACATTGAAATTTGAATGTATGGAAACAGTGATTTGAGCGTTTCTCTTAGTAGTTCTTAAAATCGGACATATATTCTCGGAATTACGTTAAAAAGTCATGAAGTTCGGGTCGTAGCTTTCCGCCGGGATGTAGAAATTACAATTTTCCACAAAGCAAGATGAGCGACTTCATTTTATTCTAGGGCTCCAACGTAATACTTTATTCGCTCAGGGCATTCACGTCTCTCTGGATAAAATGACCCATCTTCATCAGTCAGTGTTTACGACAGCTAAGGATCAAATAGAAATTGAAGAAATATTATTACTAATGTAGTGAAGCAATAAAATATTATGAATATTTCAGTCCACTTGATCAAATTGCTGGGGAAATGTATTATCCAGTGAAATGTAATAGAAAATTAAAGTGAATACTCCGTCTCTGGTTCAAAAATATCGAAAATCGATAAAAAAGTAAGTCCACTTATACCTTCGAATATATCAGGAAAAATGAGCTATAATATACTTTTCCTAGCCAGGGCCTCTTTGGCAACACAATCTAAATACTTAACGTTAAATAAGTGGTGTCATGACATCCTGCAGCCGAAAGGGCAAGGATGCAAGGCATGTGCAGGCCAACCTTCAGCCATGTGTGCATCAACCAGCACGACAAAGCTGCTGAGTAGCGAAGGCGCTCTCAAGCCGAGGCGCAAGGCGGTCGAGGGGGAGCCTCACGAAGTAGGCACAGGGAGTGTGCCTACTTCGTCCATGGATGAAGCGGAGCCCGGGGCTTCTCGTCCAGGACCAAGGCAGCATCACAGGATCCCCCACATCAAATACGAATTCCATTTTAAAAAACGGCCATTTGGCGGTGGAACCAAAGACCACGTAGTATCCAGGATCACATATTTAATCATGATTAGTTTTGACTTCAAAATAGGGTGGCAGCCAGTATACTGGCTGGGTCAGCTTGCAGTAGTGTCTAAGACGGTCTCCTTTGTGTGCTGTATATACGATGGCTGGCAAGGCAATAAAATACGTAAGTAAAATCATATGATATATAATGACCGAAGATATAAAAGGTAAAGACAGGGTAAAGAAACAACTAAGAATAGAAATTGGGCCACTAAAATGTTCGGCTAAAACTGCGCATGTGGACGGCAAATTGTTAGCAGAGACACTAATCAGTTTTTAATGTGTGAAGGCGCTTAAAGGAACAACTGAAATAATAATTATAGGGTAAATGCAACAAACTAATTAATGATCGACGTGGTTCGCAGAAGTCCAAGGTGGAGAGAGACACCACGTCGGTCTGGAGCACTGATTAGCGTTCTGTTCTTCTCCAACACCGTATTCGAAATGGCGATTGAAAGTGTAACATAGTCCAACCATTATAGTAGTTAGCGAATAACTCAGTATGCGGCAATAACATGAACACATAATGACGAAAGTCGAAAGAAAAAAAAAAAAATAATAAACTAATGAAATAAATCTGGACAGCGAAAACCCGCTGAGATACTTAGAGAGATAGATAAACATACACGTATATATATATATATATATATATATATATATATATATATATATATATATATATATATATATATATATATACACACACACACACACACACACCACTACTACAAATTGTCTGTGAGGTAGCCATTGCTAATATTACCATGATATGAGGCTCTAGCCACATCACCTCCGAAACACTATTCGAACACATTATTGAAGCTTCATCTGTTCGGAGCTTTGAACACAGCAAGTGCCAACCTTTCCGAACCAACTCCTAGGCATTGTTTTGCTTCATCTATTCCCCTGTAAAGTTACTTTTTTTTAAATGAGTGTACATATGTGTATATATGTATATGCATGTACATATATATATATATATATATATATATATATATATATATATATATATATATATATATATATACACATTAATATATAGAAATAAATAAATGATGTAGATGTATATTAGTCTATGGGGCCGCGGTGGCCGAATGGTTAGAGCGTCGGACTCAAGACTGTCACGACGTCAATCTGATTTCGAGGGTTAGAGTCACCGACCGCCGCGTTGTTTCCTTGGGCAAGGAACTTCACCTCGACTGCCTACCTAGCCACTGGGTGGGCAAGCCAGCCCATGTCGGTGCTGGTCCCAAGCCCGGATAAATAGAGAGAATGATTACCTAAAAGGTACCACCGGCACTCTCCGTAGAAAGGAACTGGGGACCCTACCATGTACTCCAAGATCATCACAACATGAAAAATACAATTAAGTATCATGCTGTGACCACGGCGTCTCAGACATGAACCTACCGTTAAAAGAAGAAGATATTAGTCTATGGGCTGAGCAGGCTCACCTTGCATCCCCTCCCCAACATTGATGAAAGTGCATGTACGTTGTAGTATTTGATCTATATTTTCCCTTTTATTATATTACCACCGAAAAATAGGGATTCAGTACCCCTTCTCGAATGTTGAAGTTGGGCTTGACTCTGTTAGGCAGCTGTCCGTTTAGAGGAAGGAGAGACATAACTAGACACACCATTGGCCTCATTGGTCACAGGTAAGTAAATAACCTACTGAATGTTTGTCTTGAACCATTCTATACGGTGGAATGGCTCATATACAAGTTGTGCCTATAATGAGGTTAACAGAGGTCGAAACGTCATAGATTTAAGGGAATAACAATAATCTGACATCCCAGTGTGTAAGTACCATTGAACTTTCGAATTCATCCGTTAGGAGCCTACAACTTGGTACTAAGAAATCCTGTTCAGTATTCAACTTATTAATTTTCAGTTATTTTCCAAACCAATGATTCTGTAAGAAATAGAAAAAAGGTCGTATTTAAAAAATGCAAGGAAGACTGGCGATTCTGTAGTGATAAAGGTATGAATGATTACAAGCAACATATGCCCAATAAATCCATTGCCATTGGATATTTATTTTTTTGTTAGTTTTAAAAATCAGTCATGTGAATAACCTCAAAACTGCCATGATATGCAAATTAACTCTCTTCAAAGGTCCAAAAAAGGTCATCTTCCTGGAATTTGAAAGAAATTCCGATGCAGTCACTTTTCCGCCACTTGTTTTCAGTCTTCCCCTTACAAATTGTAAAGATTTTATTGTTCTGTATCTTTGGGATTTTTCATCATCGCAGTGAGGAGTAACTCTATAAGCTGTTCCATATATTCATTTTTGCTTAAATATTCTTCTAAATTTTCTAGTCGTTTGGTATACTCTCTCTGAGTTAACCGTTTCTCCCCACAAACGTGTGTCGATTTCTCTCCATGGATTTAATGGACTCCTGCATGAAACTATCCGTGCTGAATTTCATATTTGATTTTCCTGTTGTGGTACCTGACGATACATTTTGAATGATTTGCTTAAACGTTCTTGACATTTCTTTCAATGAATGGAAGCATGCATTTCCACCCTTAATATTCATTGTGTTCTGGCCGGGAGGGACAAAGCCGTCCTCCGTATCTTTTATTGGATAGTGAAACGCCTTACTTTTTTCTGTCTTTAGAAGGTGGCACTGGCACGAGTGGGTACAGTAACAGTTTTCAAGTCAATTTTTTTGTTGCATCTGTGACTTGACTAATAATTGCATTCCTCTGTTGTCAGTATCCAATCGTTTCGTTGTAAGTGGCCTTAAGAAGAGCCTCCTTGTCGATGTCTGTAAACGTTTTCAGCATCTGTTTTGTCACGGGAGCAAAGATATACTCATTTCCCTCAGTTTCTGTTATTTATGAAAAATTTTGGCTTGTTTTCCTCTTTCCTCAGCAGTTTCAATGTCTTTGGAAATCTCAGGAGATACAGAAGCAGCAGACAAGATCCAGACCACTGCATCCTCGATTTCAAAAGGGTTGAAGAAGCTCTCGACAGCACTGATGACTTTCTTAGTTGCATTCTCACTTTTTCTGAACCTGAAATGGGCGGATATCACAATGCCTTCTGTCTCTGATTGTTTTACCTCCCATATCCAAAATGCCGTAGTTTTCTCAAGGGTACCTTTCCTGACCTGTAAACGAATATCAATTTACTCAACCAGATATGTCTGGAATGCAGCATCACCCGAAATTTCATCCGTTTTTTTTTTTTTATTCATCTGACAGGTTCTGTAGTAATAATCGACCTCCACCTTTCAGCTCTTGAAACTTTTTGGACCCTCAGCCAATGCCTTTTGACAGTACATAACCCATTCTTCCCAGAGATTACTCCTTGGGAGGAGCTACTTGACATCAGATTTGATTCAAGAAGGACTTCGGAAAACCCAGAACCTTCCATCTTGCCAACCACTTTCAAATAGGTACATTACTGTATGAAATAAACCAATAATAACTATGGTCTTTGTAGATATACTTTTTTCTATAATATAAGGTATGCCTTCATGCATATCCCAAGTCAAAAGTTGTGGTTGTGAGCCACTAGCCAACTTCATACGAGCACTAATTTGACATCATTAAGCACTTGAACTGTACTATTCTTTGTGATGGGATGATTTATCGCTGGATAATAGTCTATGGTAATCAGATTGGTTGGCCGGACACCAGTTTCAGAAACGAAGCCACCCCATCCTGGGACACACTAACCGGTTGTGCTGCTCAGCATCCTGAAAATAGCTCAGGAAAGGTTTACCATCTTTGATTTTGAGAAGGTATCTTCACTACCAGAAACAAATAACCGTATTATGATCATCTGTGGGCTGTTTCTCTGACTGATGGAGCAAGAAGGTAGACTGTCAGGCTTAGTGATATCTATAAGGACCTCTTTCCAGTCTTTTGCGAATGGATCTGAAACAGCCTGACCATTCTGAATGTTCTGCATCATATTACCATGTGATGTATGTACTGACCAACTTCTTGAAATATCGTCGATGTACTGGTCACAGTTGTCAAAATCGCTGTGGAGAAGTGAAGGCCCTGAAGAGTTACATACAACATATGGAGCAAGAACACTGGAAGTCTCTCCTAATGCAGTAGCAAGGGCAGTTTCTAGATCAAGAGAATAAGAATAACTTTCAGCATGCCCAATTTGTTGATAAGTGTATTGACCTGAGCATTCCGAAAGAGGTGAGTCATGCAGACCAAAATATGCTTTGGTAATTTCCATTTTCCTGTTGCCCCACGACGGATGTCCTGGCCAAGAGACGACACAAGACGCTCTGTCGTCTCTGATGATGTAAGTGAACTAGTACCACTAATCAGAATCCAAAGAAACTTCTGCAAGCTATCAGGTACAGAATTTTCTGTTCCTTGTAGATACGTAACAGTGGGTGGCCATGGCATGCCACAGGCTTTCCGAAAAGCAACTTTGACCATCTGGCGTAATAAAAGGGCTACATTATCAATTCATCTGAGTTTTAGTGTTTCTGTTATGTAGTTCAGATATTTAAAAAAAGGGTTGCTGATAATTGTTCTATATTCATGTCTCTCAGATTAGTCAGTTTCTTGATTTCATGACCAATGATTAAACTCTGGTCAGTTACCTCACATAACTTTAAGAAACAATGTTCACGTTTTTCTTCACGTTTTTTTACCTTCTGCTTAACTTCTTTATCAGTGCTGTGCCACGTTGATCTATTATAGTATTTCATTCGCCAATGTCTGTGGTATTGTGCATCACAAGTGAACAGATCATATCCTCGAACCCGCCTTGCGAGTTCTTCATCACCTCTCTGCTCTGCTAAAGAGAGAATTGTTTCCCCACCACCATGGGAAAAGTGCAGCAGACCCTCTGTAGTCCAAAATCCTTTCTTTCATCCATAGCCTTTACAGAATATGTAATTCTTTGCAAATGGTATCTTGTCCAATGAACCTTGCCGATTGTGTTTACTAGACTGACATTCATCAGTAACATTGCTGCTAGGAGTTTGAGGGAGTCTAGATTACGATAGTAACCCTGATTTGCCCCTAACTGATTGGGTGTTTGTTCACAAATTACCTCCCATCGTTGTGCTGATCCACGAGACTTCACAGATACTCGAATCGTTCCTATGGATTTCGAAGGTCAGAGAAGCGGACAAAGTCTGTTGTTTTTGCCCCACTCAGGTAAATGATGCAAACACATTCGCTGTCGGGTGCTGGCTTTTCTGTGCTAACCCTTCTTTTCGGCATTCTGCTGATGTTAGGCTATCTGAAATGAACAAGAAAGGAAACTAGCAGTCACTCTCAGTTATGATAGGAAGTGCATACAGCAATATTCTTTTTCAATTAATTTCAAAAGAGAAATTTATCTAGGGTCTCCTTGTGGTACTGCCCCTATACATATAGTTACACCACGCACATGAGACACATTACTTTCAGTCATTTTAGTCATCTACTTAATATATACTCACAGCCCAAGTCAGTGCCGGGTAAATAGAGATGGTGACTCGATAAAAACACTGGCCGGAAGGCAATGGCAAACCACCGCTCTAAATTGCCAAGAAAATCATGGAAATCCATGATCGCCAACGTCCTGGTGGGACAGGGCACTAATCTAGTATAGTTGAACTGTAACCGAAAAAAAAACTATCATTACAATGCACTCTCAGGAACTGATGTAATTGTGTGATAAATAATACAATGTTGACCTTTATAACCTTAGTACATATTTAATTTATAGATCAAGATATGAATCATACAAATGATAGCTTAAAGTGACAAATAAAGCATTTATCTCATGGCAAAAGTTGATTTATTGGGCATATGTTGGTTATAATTATTCATACCTTTACCACTACAGAATCTCCGATTTTCCTAACATTTTTAAAATGCGTCCTTTCCCGTTGAGTCCTCGGTTGAAAAGTAGCTGAGCATTAGTGGGTTGAATATGGAAAGGGATGCCTTTGAAACAAATTGTAGGCTCCTAACAGATAAATCCGCAATGCTACAATGGCTACTTATACACTGGGATTGTTGGTATGCACTTAAATTGATGACGGTTTGACCTCGTTTGACTTTATCATACTCACAATTTGTAGTTACTATAGAATCATTGAAGACAAAGAATGAGTTCAGTGAGTACTGTAGCCAACGAGTCCAGTCATGCTAATTTATTTCTCCTACCCCTGAACCAGTGGCTGTGAAATTGGGAACCACACCCAACTTCAACACTCCAGGAGAGTTATTTGAGTCCGTGTTTTTCAAGATCAAATAATACAACTTACATGTACTTTCGTCAATTTTAGGAGGGGGGTGTAAGGTGAGCCTACTCAGCCCACGGACTATATATTATATGTATATATATGCACAGATATGGATGTGTACATATATGTATACGTGTATATATACATATATGTGTGTATCTATATGTTGTATATATGCACATATATATGTGCATATATGTATACATGTACACATACATATATTTTTGTATATGTATATTTATGGGTATACATATATAGGTATACATATCTGGCCTTACACCTAGTGCAAGGCCAGATGTCATCTGTGAAAGAGGAGCCCGGAATAATCCTGTGAGGCAGGAGAGGCTTAGGAAACAAAGAAACAAAGGGGATCCCGTTCACTCATCGTGAGAGTTAGAAAAAATGGAAGCGCCCCCCCCCCCCCAAAAAAAAAAAAAAAAAAAAAAAAAAAAAAAAAAAAAAAAAATATATATATATATATATATATATATATATATATATATATATATATATATATATATATATATATATATATATATAGAGAGAGAGAGAGAGAGAGAGAGAGAGAGAGAGACACACTGACATATTTACTGGTTAGAATAGGTTAGGTTAAGTTGGGTTGGGTTAGGTTAGGTTAGGTCCTTTTCATACATGAAATGAACAGATAATAGTGGTAAGCGGAGATACAAGAACAGTAGTAGAAATAGAAGCAGAAGCAGTAGTAGTAGTTGTTGTAGAGTAAAAGTACGAAAGAGTAATAAGGCAAAACACAGGTAAGATCAAGCAAAAGTAGCAAAAATAGTAAAATCAGAAATAAACAATTCTAAAGCAGGAGGGCAGGTAAGCAGTAGTTAAGAAAAGTACTAAAACCATGACTGGAATCGTAAAATAATTATATGTTATAAGACTGAGTAAAAGCAAAAGTAAAATCGAGTATGGAGAACTATAACACGTGAACAGTAGTTAAAACAGTACTAAAACTTGACTGAAATCGAAAAGGAAAAATATTCAATAAAAGCTGAGAGACTAAGAGCAGAAATAAAAGCAATAAAAGCAGAGGTGAATGAGATAAAATACAGAAACAGAACATGTAAAAACGATATATATTATAAAATAATTTGCATTAGTTAAAACATCACAAAAACTCAATGAAATCTTCGTTAAAAAGAGATAACAAATATAAAATGAACTTAGCAGTGACTATAATACGTCCTTAAAAAGAAGAAGAAAAAAAAATGGTGTAAATTTTGACAACAGAGAATCTATTCAATGCTGTTATACTAAAAAAAAAAAAAAAAAAAAAAAAAAAAAAAAAAAAAAAATATATATATATATATATATATATATATATATATATATATATATATATATATATAAACACAAACACAAACACAGTAACGTGTACACAAAGATGAAAAGGGACACAGCCACATTAGAAAATGAAACTAAACAGTAACGTTTCGAACTCTTCACGAGTTCCTCTTCAGACGAATAAACCGAAATGGATACCTTTCATTTTCATTTTCTACTGTGGCTGTTTCCCTTTTCATATATATATATATATATATATATATATATATATATATATATATATATATTTTTAACACATACATACATACATATATATATATATATATATATAATATATATATATATATATATATATATATATATATATATATATATATATATATATATATATATATATATATATATGCGTGTGGGTAACCAATGCCCTATTGATTAAAATACTCATACGTTTAGCCCAAATACAATCTAGGCAAGCAACGAAAATGGGCTGAAACAACCTTAGGTGTTGTTTCAGCAGAGAGGAGGGTATGTGTCCAATTGGCACTGTTAATTGTCATGGGTCGCGGGATGTCATAGATTCGTGACATCACAGAAAACGAACCATTTTCCACATAGATATACAGTAAAATACAATCAAAACTAAATACGTGATAAACGCATTAGACAATAAAACACACTTAAAAACAAGGTAAAACACCATAAGAATAAAAAATACGAAAAACCACGTATATCAATAAAATCAAAATAAAACACGGGACAAGAAAGATTCAAGTAAATACAATACAAAGCAATTATATAAAACGGTAAAAAAGTATTTAAAACTTGGCAGAAAATTTTAATTCATGTCACCGACACCGGGAAATGCTACAACGAAAGACTTATTAAAATAAATAAATAAATAACTGTATTAAATAAGAGCAGAACCGATATGAAATTACAAAAGACAGTAAATTAAGATACTCGAAAGGGAGGACAATAGAAAATGGGCATCGGGGTAACTAAAGTAGCCCCGCGTAGGGGAAAACGTGGCAATAGACAATAGACTATATAATTACTTATATAGAAACATGGTGCCATACAAAGTCTAATGCGAGTGCAACTGGAGTATGTATCCCAGATCACACACACACACACACACACACATATGTGTATCTCTCTCTCTCTCTCTCTCTCTCTCTCTCTCTCTCTCTCTCTCTCTCTCTCTCTCTCTCTCTATATATATATATATATATATATATATATATATATATATATATATATATATATATATATATATATATGTGTGTGTGTGTGTGTGTGTGTGTGTGTGTGTGTGTGTGTGTGTGTGTGTGTGTGTGTGTGTGTAGAGAGAGAGAGAGACTGCACACACACACACATGCACGCACACACACACACACACACATGCACGCACACACACACACACACAAACACACACACACACAGACACACCCGCACACACACACCCGCACACACACACACACACACACACACACACACATATATATATATATATATATATATATATATATATGTATGTATGTATGTATATATATATGTGTAAATATATATATGTGTATATATATATATGTGTATATATGTTTTTTTTTTTTTTTTTTTTTTTTTTTTTTTTTTTTTTTAACGGTAGGGTCATGTTTGAGCCGCCGTGGTCACAGCATGATAATTGTAGTTTTCATGTTGTGATGCTCTTGGAGTGAGTACGTGGTAGGGTCCCCAGTTCCTTTCCACGGAGAGTGCCGATGTTACCTTTTAGGTAATCATTCTCTCTATTTTATCCGGGCTTGGGACCAGCAATGACTTGGGCTGGCTTGGCCATTCAGTGGCTAGGTAGGCAATCGAGGTGAAGTTCTTTGCCCAAGGGAACAACGCGCCGGCCGGTGACTCGAACCCTCCTTCACTCGTCCCTGCACTGTTTATACGATCTGTCTGCTTTCCTGTCCGCTGCGCTTCCATCGTCATAACTATACGACGTAGCACGACGTTCCCTTTTATATTAATTGATAATAGTAACATTAATAAGGACAATAACAACAACAATAATAGTAGAAGTAATAATATAATAATGATAATAATAATAATAACAACAGGCTTTATTTGCTGTCGGGCGTACGAGAATCCATCGGGTCAAAGTGTCTTACCGTGTGAATAAAACTAACCGACTCACACACGGAGCGTTCGCGGTACAAAAGATGCAAGAACTCACAATAAAAACACCTCCATGTTCGAAATATGTAACACCCGCAACCGTCTCCAGTGCCTGTCCCTTCACTGGCTTAATTATAGCACACGGGTCTTTTTTTATATGCTTTAAACGTGTGGTCACTTTGGATTTCACCCCTTTTTCTTCACAAAGTTAATAGCCACAATATGCAAAACTACGGCAAAATAAGGGAAACTGTCCTTGTGCTCCATGCTTCTGCGTTTTTTCCAGGTTATCAACTGGAACAAGTGAAGCATACGTGAGTTTGAATTTCACTCGTGGTGATATGACTATAAGTAAAAGAAAAAAAATAAATACCAACTTCTTTCTGTGGACAGCATGACTATTTGGAGTATATTATCTGGGGGGAGGATTGTCAAAAAGATTCTTGAATGTTGTTTTCCAAAAATAGCTTAACAAGAAATTGGGCAAGTGCAGTTGCATGGTGAAGGTCAGTTATTTCCAGAAGGTAGAATTCTGCAGGTCATGGGTTTTACAGGGATGGGCATAATGTAGGAATGGCTCTGAGGTACCATTGTTACAGTGGATGCATTTTCTTTTGACTCGTTCTGCTATCTCTCAATTGCATCTGTATCCAAGCCTGAATCGGTGTATGATTACTGCTTTTTCTCTAGGTAGAGTTTGATATGGGTGGAGATTCATATGAGGTGACAGCCTTTTACCGTTTTGCTGAAGGAGAGTACCTACTAACCCAGATCATGCTAGGTTTCTGTGGCTGTGGTGAGGATGTTTCGTTGGGGTGATATTTTTGAGTTGGCTGCAGCCAAGAGGAATGCATGCGTTTATTCTGTCAACGTGGGTTGCTTCGGAGACTGCACGGTCTGCTTCTTCGTTTCCGAAGATGACACTATGGCTTGGTATCCAATTAAACATGACAGAGGAGTTGCAGGAATGGAGCTGTTTGATTTTGGAAAGGATTGTCGTTATTAAGGCGAGGTTTATTTAGGGCTTAGATTACTGTAGAGAATCGGTGTAAACATTAGTTTCTTTGTGAGGGGTAGAGTCTGTACGGTGGATCATCTGTCAGATAATCGCCATGCAGATGTGGAACAGTGGAAGGCGACACTTGAGTGCCAATTGTTTGTGTCAATGGGCACTCTAGTGCAATGGGCAGTTTTGATTTTGTTTATATCAGAGGCAATTTTGTTGAGGGTGCTTTGGTCACAGAGTGAGTTCTTTTAAGGTAGTTTGAGGATGTTTATTTCGAATAGAGGAGGAAATCAAGGAGGATTAGGGCTGTTCTGGGGATGGAGTTTGGATTCTTTTCTGTGAGCAAGTTAGTGTCTGACTCCTGGCTGTTTGCTAGCAGAGACAATATGAGAATGCCATCCCCAACGGAGGTTGGTGTTTTCAGGTCTTGAAAGCAGTATTTAGATTTGAGATTTGAAATTTAGTGGCTTGGGTGAAGAGAGCCCCTTTAGTTATGTAAGAAGTTGCAATTTGTTTTGGATTGCTTCTAATTTTGCTACTAGGTTGGGAGTTAGGTCAGTGAGAGATAAGGCTGTAAAATCTATTTTAGATCATATGATCTGGGTGTAAAAAGTTTAGAGAATCCTGAAGCCAGCTCCAATTTTGGTTGAGGTTAGCCTTTTCATGGTGTAAATTCTGGGTTGTATGCGTTTCTTCAGGTGGGGTAATTGGTCTTTTTGGTGGCAGCATTCTGGAAAGATTTTGCATTGTCTGTTGTGAGGTCTAGAAGGACTAGTGTGTATTGCAAAGGATTTGGTGGGATTGATTTTGAGATTGAGGGAGTTGCATCAGCTGGTTATTAATGAAGTCAAGAGTATGTTGGGTATGTAAAATTTGAGATCCTATAGTTATAAGTTGAAGGTCGTCGGTGTAGCTGTACAGGTATGGAAAGGAAATGTTACAATTTTCTTTATGAAGAGATTGAAGAGTATGGGACTGAAGATTCCGCCTTGTGGGGTGCCTTTTTCGAAGGCTAAGGATCGGGAATGGTGATCTTGGTGAGGAAATCAGAGGTCCATGCAAGCAGTTTTCCTTTGATACCTTTGTCAGCAAGAATTGATGTGATGATCACTAGGTCTGCAAGTTCAAAGGCCTTTTCGAGGTCCAGAAGGACGAGTGTGGCAGTACCGTGGTCAAGGATGGATCTGAAGGAAGCCATGTTATCAGAAGTACCTGCATTTTTTCTGAAGGTGAAGATCTTTTGTGGAGTTCTGGGATTTTGTTGTGTGAGGATTATTCTCTCCATGGTTTTGCCTATACAGCTGAGGAGAGAGATTGGTCTGTATGCTTTTGGATCGGAGTACTTGGGAACTGGCTGGACAGGGTACATTTCCATGCTAAAGGAAATTTTCCAGTATTGAGGGATGCATTAAAAAGCTGGAGAACAATATGAGTACATTCTTGTCCAGTGTGAGATAGCATGTACGAGATCCGATCTTCTCCTGGTGCTTATCTTTTTTGCTGTTTTCTTAAGCTTGGTGAAGTTCAGAGAGCGTTATGTAGTGGTCGGCATCATTGGACGCTTTGATGGCATTTTCAATGATGTGGAGTGGAAAAGTTCTGTTGAGAGCAAGTTTATCTATTGTGTTTTGTGGTAGGCTGGTGGAAGAGGAGCATTCAGCATATTGTTGAATGAGGTTGTCAGCTTTGCTTTGGAGGTCAGGGGGCACTGGTGTTTTGGGGGAGTGGAGGGTGCCTGTAGCCTTGTGAAGGTGAGTTTAGATCTCTTTATGCTTGGTGTGGGTGTTTAAGGATTCACACCAGGTTAACCAGTTTTGGTTTCTTATTTCAAGAAGTTCTTTCTTCACTAATCTTAGAGTGTATCTGTACGAGGTGAGATTGGTGTCGGAGGGGAATTTGATCTTGTTCTATGCGGTGATGTGAATGCTGTGGTGAAGTGCAGCAACTCAATCATTATAGTACTAGTGATCAGTGTATTGTTTTGAGGCTTGGTGAGCAGAATGACATTACTATCAGCTTCGTTTAGAGCTTTAGAGAAGTCGGCTTCAAGGGTGTTTGTGTCGGTGGTTGTTGGTGTGTAGGAGAAGGCCCAGGTTTCCATTTGCTCACGAAAAAGTGTCTAGTCTGCTTGGTGAGTTTTCCATCTTGGTTGGTGAGGTGGAGAAGTCGTCCTGGAAATGTGAAGGGTGGTGAGAAGGTGGTGTGATCAATGCTGAGATGAGGGTTTAAGGAAGAGTTAGCTCTGTTCATGAACAAGTCTTGCACACCAACTCTGATGTACATAGCAAGATTTTTTGTTAAGTAACGATAGGTGGAGAATGCTGATGATGCAGTCAGCGATGTGGGCGCTGGTGATGTTTGCTGAATGGGGACGAGGGGATATAGGGTCATTGCAAAATGGGTAGTGAGTACTGAAGTCACCTCTGGGGAATATGGTTCTGTCTTCTGCTAACAAAGAGATTTCTCCTAGGTCGAGGATGGCATTTTTGGGGGGAGGTCGGTAAATCTTGTAAGCGTCAATGGTTTCTTTTTGAAGGTGGACTGTAATTGCTAGGCTTTCAATGCTTGTACTCAAGTTAGAGGGTTGAGTGATAAGAGTGCTTGGTATTTAATTTTTAACAAGTATGATAAGGCCTCTTGTGCCTCCTCTGGCGTACGGTGTATGATACACTTGATATTTTGAGAATTTGATATGGTCTCTATCATGGAATTTTTCTTGTAGAATACATTGTCGATGTCTTCTCTGTATAAGGCATCCTTAGGAAAAGTAGGTAGGTGTGAAACCCAAATATGTTCCATTGAATGATTTTGTGTCTTGTATATCCATTATCGGTTTGTGTTGGTTTCAGGTTAAAAGCTGGTTTTAATAGAAGGGATTTCAATTCTCTGTGCGGACCTTTCAGAGGAACTTTCCGAACAGGTACTTCTGTATGAGATATTTTCAATGTCTGGATATTTCTTTTTCTTTAAGGTTAAGGGTTCTTCTAGAAATTCAATGGCATCTTCTTCTGAGAATGAGAAGGAACTGGAAGGTGATGGGAAATTAGGAGAGGAGGAAGACTAGTGACAATAGATGTCACCTTATTTATTAGTTGGACCAAACTGACATTTGGTTGGCTTGTTTCATGATGTTTTCCAGGGAAGAGGAAAGACCTTGTAGTTGTTGGAAGGGAGGTTTCCTTTGGATGTGGGATACCTGTGTAGAGGGGGATACCTTTGGGGTTGAGTTGGTAACTACTCGTGAGTAGAGTTTGGCAGGTTGTCTACTGATGGCCACTCTGGTTTATGGGTCGATGGGTTGCTGGGCAGGTTTGGGGCAGTGGGGAGGTGGTGCGTGCTAGCTGCAATTAGAGCATGGACTGTGTTGGGTAGACTGATCTGTCTTTTTGGGCATTTTAGATTCTAGGCATGTTTTTTTTTCAGTTTGGGCATTTGGGTGTAACTGCTAATCCTTCCTTGAGTTTGTCCAGGCAAATTTGTGTATCGTGGAGCATACACTGCAGTGGGGGTTTGAGCAGCATTGGTCTTTGTGTTGTCCAAATCTTTGACATGTGAAGTATCTAAGGGTTCAAGGATGTAAGCTCTGGTTTTGAAAGAGCATAGGTTTCCAACTGCTCTATCATTGGGGATATCTCCTTTGATGTTTAAGAAAGTTTAATGGGTCTCAGTTTTGATAGTGCGCGATACTACTCTTTTTTGCAGATACATACAACATTGGGGAGTTTCTCGAGAGCATCAGTTAGGAATTCATGTGGGTATCCGATAAGGATGGTTTTCTTGGTTGCTTCTTCCGGGCCAAGATACTCAAGAGCAACTGTCTTGTTGTAGATTAGTGTATGTGTAGAGAGGAGAAACCTTACAGAGGCTTCATTCTTGGGGTAGATGATAATGGAGATACCCAGCGTGACCTTGGTGGCCACGACAAGCTCAGGGAATTCTCTTTCCAGAAATACTAGGGCACTGTACGCTGTTTGGAAATCAGTGTTGTTTCTGAGGGAGAACTTCATCTTAGCAAAGTCTTGGTAGTTGAAAGTGGGAGTGGGAGAGTCGTCAAATTGTTCATTTTCAACCATCTCTTCAGGGATGTCAGAGGTGGCTAGGGGCGTTGACTTTGGCCTTCTTGGGAGGAGCAGCATCTTGGGTCTTGCAGGGGGAGTTGGAGGCTTCCTCCAAGCCCGAAGCAGAAGAGGAGCCTGAAGGCTTCTTGCGTTTATTTTTAGCCTTGGCCATAACCAGCTAAAAGAGCCCTTACCTAATTTCTGGGTTAATGAGCCTACAAGCAAGGGCCTACCCCCAGAAATTCCTAACCCTAGTAACCTGTTAACCCTTCTCACCAGATTAAAGCGATCCTTCTAAGACTCCCCCTCGTGGCACTGCCCTTGGGGTTCACCTTCACCGGTGATGTGACTCACAACCAAAGACAAGCAACCAAGAGGGCCAAAAGAAATCTCTTTGAGCCAAAGGGCTCTTGCAAAAAGGTAGCAAGACAGCGGCGACGTCTCACGTTTTCAAGCAGAAAAGAAGGCGGAGCAACCATGCAACAGCTCATGCCTGGATTGAAGAGGTGCTGGATGACAGCTCATGGTTCATCAGAAGAAGGGAGCAAGGGAACGAGAGCGGTAGCTGGAGTTTCCAGCATGAGGGTGCTCTGGACAGTTACCCATAGAGAGCACCAACTAGGGCGCAGAAAGCAGCGAAGAGGAGGGTAGACGGCGTCTCTAGCCTCGAACGGTGCAGGATAGTTTCCCTGGTCGGATCCTGGTCAGGAGGGTGTTCCTCACAGGTACGTGCGTGCTTGAGCCTCAGTATTCAATCCCTGGGCATGTTTGGGCTGGCGCGGAGGCTCTTTCCGCAGTTGAAACACTAGTCTGGCAGGGCGGACGGAGATGGAACGGGGCCCGTGCGTAAAGGAAGCTAGTTGAACCGCTCCTTAAGAAATATTATGATTATAATAGTAACTGAGATTTGAGTAGCTTACAATTGATGCCACTTCAAATGATAGAATTATGGGCTTATAACTTAATTGTTATAAAATCACCTATTTTACTACATTTCCTGACAAAGTTACGTGACTTGACTTCCACATTCCTACGAGCTATATCATTATTGTTAAAGTTATTTTTCATATGGGATGAATTTGACCTTTATAATGGTAAACGATAACACAATAATGATAATGATAATAATAAACGATGACAATAACAGTGCCAATGATAATAGCAATTGCAATAACACTGACAGTGACAGTGATGATAATGATTATGATAAAAATAGTACATTCATATTGTGCTCATTCATTAATTACATTGACTATTTATGTTATATTTCGTAAGCAGATATCGATACCTGGTTCTAAGAAGAAAAAAATTCATATTTATATTTATTCTATTACTAAAGTGATGATAACTATAATGTAGTAATAACTATAATAATTATGATAATGGTTATAAAAATAATAAAAATTAAGAAATATGATGATAAATATAATAGTAATTATCATACTGATTATAACGTTAATGATAATAATAATAGTTATAGTAATAATAAAGTTAATGATAATGATAATAATAACAATAATAACGATGATAATAATAATAGTAATGATATTAGTAATAATATCAACTACTACAATGATAATAGTAATAGTAGTAGTAGTAGTAATGATAATAATAATAATAGTAATAATAATGATAATAATAATAATAATAATAATAGTAGTAGTAGTAAAAAAAAAAAAATATATATATCATTATTAATATTATTATTGTTTTTATTATTATTATTATTATTATTATTATTATTATTATTATTATTATTATTATTATTATTATTATTATGATTATGATTATGATGATGAGGATGATGATGATGATGATGATGATGATGATGATGATGATGATAATTGTTATTATTATTATTAATTATAATAATAATGATAACAATTATCATAATAATAATGATAATGATAATAACAATTACAATGAGGACAATAATCATGATAATAGTCACAATAATAAGAATATTGATGATGTTAATAACAATTAGGGCAGCAGCAGCAGCAGCAACAACAACAACAACAACAACAACAACAACAACAACAACAACAACAACAATAATAATAATAATAATAATAATAATAATAATAATAAATAGATAATAATAATAATAATAATGATAATAATAATAACAAAAGCAACAACAGCAACAATCGCATGATGATGAAGGAGTGATAATAACAATAAGTATAAGAACTATAATAAGAATATAAATTATTGGGAAGATGATATTAATGATAACGTTGACGATGACACTGATATTGGCAACAGTGATAATTATAAGGATGACACTCATGATGATAATGATAATAAAATCAATAACAGGAAGAACAGGTGTAGCACTTATGAAATAACAAAAATTGTTGTTGTACAATCGATAGTTGTAGATATTTTTGCGCCCGTATTCCCTTCTTTATCTCTGTCTGAATTCTGACTTCGACTTTGACTCTAAAAAATTAATAACATTTCCATAAGCCAAGGAACACACAAGAGCCTACCATAAAAAACAAACAATTTTGATATCATACCGTAATTACTCTTTGGAAATATCGAAATAATATATCTGTGTTTATTTCTTGGTATATATTTTTCCTCAGTTCGAACGCATGTAAATACAGCTGATCTGTGCGCTCACATGTTTACGTCGGTGCATCAGCGTGAGAGTTTGGGAGAGGAAGTGTACACTATGGTATAGTCTAGAAAAAAACTCGGTAAAAGAGGAAAAAAGGAAGAGAACTTGGGAGTATAGATAGTAAGAAACTCTCCGTAAAAGAAGAAAGAAGAACGTGAGAATTCAGATGTGAGTACTCATTGTAGATATGAGCAAACTAGATATGATTTGTTTTTCTGATTAAAAATGCTCATACTAGCAAATGGTCCCAAGACTACCGCATGAACCGTACTGTGAAGATTCCCTCATATTCTCCCACACAGTTCTATTGATGTGCTATATGCCCTTACCTCCTCTGGAAGCTAATAATTTGGGGCATAGGGGTAGTCTGCACAATATATTTCCCATTTGGGTCTTTGGTGTTTCTTACCGAGAGCGACACACCCTCTAAGTCTCAAAACCGAAAATCCAAAAAATATTAAACTAGACTTTCCTACCTTCTATTTATTACCTAGACAGGAGGGCAAGCCCCTTTTATTAGCACTTTGTGTCAAAGTACAGAAAATGCAACATTAAAAACTCTGGCTGTGTGAGGGTGTTGTGGACTTAGTCTTTGAGAAGTGATATGCAACAAATATTTTTGTTATTTCGTGGTAATTTTGAAGTCGCTGCAGTTATACATGTGTTCTTAATTACCCTGTTTCTCATGCTCTATAAGATGGCAATGTCCATTTTCCTCTAATTGTATTGCTCTTGGTTAATATTACTGAGAGACTAAGTTCCCATCCAAGTTTACCTTGCAAGGACCAAAACAAACGTGATGTGTAAGAAATCACAGAATCAGGTAGCTTTCTGATTCTGTGTATAGTATTCATATTTACCACACATTTCTCTAGTACCTTTCATGCGCTCCCCTGATATAGGGGCCAAGATGGTCGCTAATGGGGGGGGAGGGTTCTGCAGTATAAATTGGATATATTTGGATAGAAGAGAGAGAGAGAGGAATCCATCGATATCAAAATTCTTGCAATCAGTTATGCAAAGGTATTTTGAAAAATCACTTGTATTTATCCTAGGGTGTGAAGACCTACCAGTACTGTAATCATGTTCTTTGATGTGCAGCCCTTTAGAATATTTGTTCTTATTTCTGTGTTAGCCACCTCATTAATGACATCAACTTTTGGATGTTGTGATTGGTGTAACCAGTTATGATATATTCCCTTCTTTGAAATTTATGGTTATAATTTTTGTTTACAGATCTGTAT
>NC_051420.1:2605994-2610994 GCF_015228065.2 Penaeus monodon
ATATGGACATGGGAAAATGGCAAAACAGCTTAAAAGGGTTATGCATAAAAAAAGAAAATAACATTACAAAGGGGTGTCATAGAGGCTTTTCACTGTACACAAGTGTTTGTGTGCACCCAGCCATGCACCCATCAGTGTGGCTGATCAAGTAAGCTTAATGTCCGTATCTTGGGCTGTGTGATGGCAGTGAAGCATCTGGATCCAGTGCGTTAAATTGCACAGCATTGAATATTAAGTATATGATATTATTTTAATCTTGGTAAGGATAATATAATCTGCTGAAAAGGTAGTGCTAAATCTTCAGATACCAGTGTAAAATCTCAAAATGATTTATCGTTCTAGCGGAAAGAAGAGACAGAACAGCCAAAGAGGTCGCAGATATCCCAGACGACCTGCGAGAAAAGCTCCAAGACTTGGACATGGACTATGCCCGTGGCGAGCTGTTCTTCTCAGATGACTCCTCCGATGACGACTCCAGCACAACGGATGAGGAAGATGAACCGGAGGAGTTTGAATGGGGAGAGCTTGACCACGATGCAGAGTGGGAGACTGAAGACAATGAAGTAGAGGTGAGGGATTTTTCCAAGTCACTTGCTTTCTCATTCTATCCCTTTCTCTTCCCCCTCTCTCTCTCTCTCTCTCTCTCTCTCTCTCTCTCTCTCTCTTTCTCTCTCTCTCTTTCCCTCTCTCTCTCTCTCTCTCTCTCTTTCCCTCTCTCTCTCTCTTTCCCTCTCTCTCCTCTCTCTCTCTCTCTCACTCTTTCCCCCCCTCCCCCCCTCCCTTCCTTCCTCTCCCCCACCCCTTAATACTCCCTCCTCCCCCCTCATACAGGTTTTACATATATATATAGCATGGATTCTCATTACAATGGACATTTATTCATGGACATTTTCTTCCAGGAAACTTCTCGTCTTGCTCTGTGTAACATGGACTGGGATCGCATCAAGGCAGCAGATATCATGAAACTCTTTACTTCCTTCTGTCCAAGAGGTGGATCTGTAAGAAAAGTAACAATATATCCATCTGAATTCGGAAAGGAACGCATGGCAGAAGAAGTCTTAAAAGGACCTTGCGAGTTAGTTTCAGGCCCAGCAGACGAAGATGATGATATAAATCTTGTTGATCTTGAGAAACTAGAAAGAGGTAAATTGATTTTGTTTGCCAGTTGTATTGAAAGTGTAGAAATGCATGTACTTTTTTCCAATGAGTTTCCCTTTTTTCCCCTTTTTCACAAATTTCAGAAAGATCAGAAGCCAAAGGTATACAGTGCTATTTTTCTTTCTATTTACTGGTATGGTGAGATTTTGAACCAGAAAATGCATTTTTGGGTAGAGAGGTGGAATTTGAATTAAAATTTCCCAGTGGATTGATTGTTTGTCACAGCAAGTCACGGATCAGTGTTTGTGTACAATGACAGCCCATGAAATTTACCCAATACTGTGGAGAATTTAGAAATTGAGAAAATTAGGGACCTAAAATATAGAATATGGAGCAAAATTAATGTTGTAATGATTTGAGTCATTTACTTGTTAATGAACATTATTTTATAATATCTGAGTTTTTAGGCTATTTGTCCTAATATTTTTGTAAATTTAACATTTAAACATCCAAAAGCACTAGGAAGAGGCTATGGGAGTTTCACTGTAACATGTTAACCCCCATCCTTGTTTGAGGGTTTATCAGATGAGAATCTGTAAAACTTACCTAAATCATAGTAGTATTAGCATGGATATTAGCAAAACACTATATGCTAATTGTTTACCAAAACAATGCTGTCTTGTGTGAGGTGTTTGGGCCACTGTTGAACCACTAGTGTATCCTGCCTGTCTGAAGGAGGGAAGGTACAGCCTTTTGTCATAATGGATTAAATTTGGTTCAGACTTTAAAATCCAGAGTGGTTGCAGGAGAATTGGATATTCATTTCCACCTTTTTCTCTTCTCTTCTCTTCTTGAGAGCAGGGAGGCTGTGTTCCTTCAGCTCCAAGGTGCTTGCCATATACAAATTATTTTACGTTTGAATAAGTTCAGTAAATTATATATCATTAACTGGAAACAACAGTTCTGAATCCCTTCCAGCATTACATTACAACACTTCTAAATCCTTTTCATGACTACAATATAACAATTCTAATCCCTTTCAGTATTATATTTTGTTCTGGAAAGAGTAGAGTCTCATTTTTAGGGTTCTGGCCTAGAGGGTTAACTTGGGGTGCTGCAGGGGATGGCATGTATGTACAGTCAGAAAAATAAGTATTGTTACCCTTTTCACAAACTAATGTGAAAAATTGACTAAGTGGTGTGGAATAGCAAGGCATGTGTTAACAGAGAGAAGCCTTCAGTTCCTCATTGAACACAAGTAAAGGTAAAGATATTTTTATTTCTGACTGTACATGCCATTCCCATTATGATTTTAGTTTATTAATTACATTTGCACATAGATGGCTCCACAAGTGCTTAGTCACCAAAGAGTCAATTACTAGTGTCATCTATCTAACCTGTTTACCCTTTTCCTTGATTTTCAGAAATATTTGTTTTTATATTGTATTTCTATTAGCATCATTAATAACACTGTAATGCTTATGACATCAGTAATAATGATAATAGCAGTAGAAAAAAAAATCTCAAAAGCTCAAGGAAAGGGGATAGATATCATATAAAATCATGTAGTACTATTAATTGACTCCTTGATTGTTTTGAAATATAACTACATTTCACAAAATAACACACAGTGAAAATCCGTGGTCCTAACAGCATTGGGTTAAAGAATATAATTTTTCATTCTTTCTTTTTTCCAGTATAGACTTTGTTGAAAGATTATATGAAATATGAGTAATTTATATTGTCTTCAAATTATATTTGTACTTGTGTATAGACAGTTTCTGTTTCTGTACATACTACATACATGAGGGCATTTTTATGCATGAAGACACTATTTTTAGGCATTTTATGTTTTTGTTTAATGTTATCATTGTGTTACAGGTATTTTGGATTCCAGTACTGGAGCAAATGCAAAACATTATGAGACATTAAGGAGATATCAGCGCAATCGTCTTCTCTACTACTATGCTGTTATAGAGTGTGATACTATTGACACAGCTAAAATCATCTACAAAGAGTGTGATCGGCAGCCTTTCGAAGAGACAGGAATTCTCATTGACTTGAGATACATTCCTGCTGACATGACTTTTGATGATGAGGTATTACATTGAAACAGTAATTGTCATATTTACACTTGAAAATATTTTAACTTAGTAATTTGACTTAGTTCTGTCTTTTTGAGAAAGGATAGTGTTGCTGGAACTACACCATACCATATAGTACCATCTTTTATTTGAATATACAGTGTTCAGGATATTACTTGAAAGGCTCAGCTGTTTTTTATTCCACTGAATGTTGATGAACTGTTTTCTGGAGCAGTAAGGAAAGTAGACCAAGTTAGACTAAATTTTGTGTACATAGCATTACAAGAAAACTTTAAAAAATGCAAATATTCCTTATGTAAGATGAAATTGAATGAAATATTTAAGAAAAAATTAGATAATGTTTTATTATTTCTTAGGAGTTACTAAAAAACTGAACAGTTTGAAAATGAATAATGGTACTACCTATTAGAAATTATTCTTTTAGATGAAATTATCTGTTGTATTATTATGTTTGTTTTTTGTTATTATATATATATATATATATATATATATATATATATATATATATATATATATATATATATATATATATATATATATATATATATATGTTGATGTATATATATTTTTCTGAAGTTATTAATGGGATATTTTAGACTTTATACAAAAAGCTTATATATATGCTGAAAAGTAATGAGTCATTAAAGCATGCTATAGGTTCATACTCATGCTTTTTTTTTTTTTTTTTTCCATGAGCAGGTTTTTGACAGATGTGAAGCCGTACCTGACACATATGAGCCCAAACATTTCATCACAACTGCTCTCCAGTTATCTCAACCATCACTGACCTGGGATGAAACAGACCCAGACAGACAGAGGATCCTATCAACAGCAATGACAAAAGCTCTGAGGGGTGAAGAAGTGGATGAGGAATATTTGAAGGTATTGTGAGAGAGTGAGTGAGAATGTGTGCATGTGCTTATGTGTATGTGTGTTTGCCTGTAAAATTTTGAGGTAGAGGTTCTGAACTTGCTAGATTTTATTACTATTATTATTTTTTATTGACATTATTAATATTATTATTATTATTATTATTATTATTATTATTATTATTATTATTATTATTATTATTATTATTATTATTACATGACCCTCAGACTCATGTTTATTGGTCAGTATTGATTTGCTTGGATGAAGACCAGGGTCTTATTAGAACTATAACTTTTTTTTCTTTTAGGGTTTTGTTGCTTCAGGCAGTGAATGTGAAGATGAAGAATCTTTACAAAGTGATGACGATGACGAAAGTGAGGACGAAGATGCCAAAGCTGCTCGTATTGCAAAATTTAGAGCTCTCATTAAAGAAATAGATGAAAAAGAGAATAAGAAAAAACAGGAGCATATACACATGGAAGAAATGTTTGCTGTGGAAGAGGATTCAGAGGAAGAAGAAGAAGAGGAGGATGCCGAGACAGCAGAGGAAGATGTTGTAAAGGAAAAGTCAGACCTCAATCCCTTTGAAAAGTATTTAGAGAAACGTAAAGCCAAGAAGAAAGAAAAGGAACAGAAGAAGAAGCGCGTAAAGAATACTGAAAGTGACGACACGGATGAAAGTGACTATGACGACGTTCCGGAAGATGTTAACTTAAAGAGTGATCCATACTTTGCTGAGGAGATCAAGAAAATGAAAGGGGAGAAGAAACAGAAGAACTCAAGTAAGAGTAAAAAGAGTAGCGTAGAGGAAACCGAAGGGGAAAGTAAGGTAAGCAATTTAACTTTTATTTTCTGTGAATGGGAATGTAGTGAGGTTACTTTTTGCCACGTGATTGATGTATTATGATGGTTAAAAGAGACACCCTT
>NC_051420.1:2615994-2643494 GCF_015228065.2 Penaeus monodon
CCAAACAAAAGGGAAATTATGAAGGGAGCCCTGCAAGCTGTCTTGGATGTTCATAATAATGATTATGATATCATCAGTAGTAGTAGTGGTAGTAGAATAGTTATCAATATCATTACTAAAAATAATCTGGAGTAGGAGGATGAAGATGAAGACGAAGATGATGTCAATGATGATGATAAAAAACAATAATGGAGATGATAATGATGATGATGATAATGATGATGATGATGATGATAATAATAATAATAATGATAATAATGATAATAATAATAATACTAATAATGATAATAATAATAATAATAATAATAATAATAATAATAATAATAATAATAAATAAAATAAAATATATAATCCAAAATATTTAGGCTTTTGCAGCTGTCTTCTTATTATGCTGCTAAATTACCTCTGTGCAAGTACAGAATTTAACTCAGCTTAACAAGATAACATTGTGCAACAATTGACGAGAGTGAGGTTTTGGAACGGCCCCCTTTCTGTGGTGACCACTCGGTACAAGTATCAAGCCTCTCCCACCCTGCCATTACCCCATAAAATATGCTTAGCTGTTGACTTACCACATTTACTACACCATAGAGTAATAACAGTTTTGTCGAGAATGCATTCTCAATATTGTCTGTGAGGGTGAATGTAACTGTGACCAGGTCCTGTATGACTTCTCTCTTTAAGCAACAGTCACACTAGTCTTCCCTGTGAGTGTCTGTCAGTTACAGAGTGGGATTAGTCACATTATGCACAGTGTCCTTGTAACCTAGCACCCTTTCGAGTGCTGCACTTATACTTCTTACCACCCAAGATATTCCCTTGAGTAAAGATGATAGTAAGTTGAATGTACCCCAAATATATTCACATATAGGCCACTGGATAACAGATTTTGTTCGACTCTGGAGAGGGCTGTTTGTTATAAGAAGAATACACCCAAATTTTCTGTCTATATCAGCATTACCACTAATGGTTATTGTAAACACAGGAGGTAACTTTATAAATTTAATAGAGTTTACTTATACAGATTGATTCATTCATCTTCTGACAAGTCTAATATCTCCCCTTGGAGAATACGAAATGATGCAGACCCTTGTCAATGTTCCAGAGTCTTGGTTCATGTCACCATGGAATTCAGTATGGTTTTAACCAGAACTGATAAAATACACTAAGGATAAATTTACTTGATTGTCCATGTTTGATCACAGTTGGTAGTGAGTGCGAGTGCCACACAGACGCCCTGGGATCTTGTGAACCTGCTGACCTATCATAGAGCACAATGGTGCCCTTGTTTACAAGGCCTGTAGATTAAACAAGGCCTGTAGATTATCACTTTTAGTTCCCAAGATAAAGTGTCTAGAGTGCCTTGTAAAACACTATAGGATCAACAGCACACTAGCTTCAGTGGAATGTGAATTCTCCTGAACAACTGTTCCATCTACCATACAATCACTGGAAAACCATTTCCATTGTGAATAATGGCCTTCTTGGGTCAGGATTACCAATAAAATACCATTCCATGACTACCACCATAAGTCTAGCCGTTGATGTGCTCCCCCACTGAAATCACACATCCTCGGGTGACTCATGACTTAAGAGAAAACCACCAATCGGTCTTAGTAGGATACTGTCAGAACTAGTAGAGTAGTATTTGTAGACATAGGCAGCCTAGGTTTACATGCATATAGTGGGTGGGAGAGAGGTTGCAGAGTTGAGCCAACCAATGACTCCATTACCCCTGACAAAGATAACCTCTTTTCTATCTTGTTCCTTGACCAGCTCCAGAGATATAAGGTAAAACAAAGGCTAATAATCAAAATAGTTTCAAGATTACACTAACCCATATGTTAACCTGAGTTAACATATGATGATCTGTCCGACCAAACAGAACAGCATTATCCTGGTCCATGGAGGTAATTGCCTTCACAAATCATAGATAGATGCATTAGCTTATGCAAACTTGCTTTAGACTGATTAAAATGATCATGAACTACCCTTGGATCTCTGGACAAGATAGGTTCCGTTACATTTGCGTGAACTGAGGTGAGGCTGTTTCCAGTGTTTTGCATTTGGCTTCCAAATTATCCATTTTCTTGTTCCACTAAACCTCCCTGATTTGCCAATTAATACTGAGTGAAAGGTTCCTTACATGAGCATTGAGCCGTGCTACCTCCTTAGTTGTTATGTCAAGTGTACTCGCCATATCCTTCAACACAGTAAATTGCCATGACAAATGAAGTTTTATGGCCACTGCCTGAGCTCCTAAACCGTTAGCCTCAGCCACTCTATGGTCAACACCATCAAATAGGCTTCTTTTCACCCAAATTTTACAATTTTGGCTCTCCCTAGCACCATTTAAAACCTCTCTGAAACCTCTTAGTCATCACACCAACTTATGTCCTGCTACATGCAACCATGCTTCTAGAGTTGAAGCATTTTTCTCTCCCTTGACAGTGGTATATATCACTTCTAGTAACGTCTTGAGCTGTTCCAGAGTCTTGGTAATTGGTCATAGATCCTGATATTCCACAACTCCTGTGGATGTCCTCGGTGAGGACCTTCTCTTCTAATCAGGGCTACACCCAGAGACAAACCATCCACAGTCAGGCCTCCAGTATCATAATGCACATCCCTTTCAACATGGCTTAATATCTGCAAGAAGCATAAAACTAAATTCCATATTGGGAACAATCACGTCCTGCTCCATCAAAAATTTATGTAAAATAGGTATTGGTGTTTGTGATGTGGTCATGTGTGATCATGTCTATATAAAATTAGTCCAAGCATGGTCCTTCATGCAGCCATGCACAATCCCCTGGTCCATACATATGAGTTTTATTCATTCCTTCTCCTTATCGAAATCATCGTCTACAATTACATCCAGTCCCTCTTCCCCTTCCCTTGAAGTTTGAGCTTCCATTACTTGACCAAATTCAGCTCCTTCGCCAACTTGCCTGGAATAAATCACAAGATGCTCTATTTCCCGGATTGCAACATCCAAAAATAGTTGCAATCCCTTTCCAATTTGACTACTGAACACTCTGTTCACACGTCTTTGAAATGTCCTTGGGGCATTAGGCAATCTAAAAGGCATCACATTATATTCATGATGTTCTAGGTGCATAAAAAATGCCGATCTCTCCTAAGAACCCCTTGTTTAATGGCACCTGGTGATATTCACTTCTTGAATCTAGTGAGGAAAACCTCTTACTCTGACTAACCTGATACAAGATATCTTTAATTTGTGGTAAAAGATAACACTTCTTCCTTTTTACTAAGACAATTGGAGCATTCCTGTTAGAATAATCAAAGATGGTTATTAGTATAAGGATACTTTATTTCATGTACCTATGATATACCTCATATTACATTATCTAAGGTGAAATTCTATTTTGTTTAGTTACCCATGTAAGAGTATGTTTTCTTTTATGTATGCCATCTAACGGCAAAGTTTTTATATCCGAAATGTAAACAACCCTCTGTAGTGCCACGTAGATCCTCCTTAATACATAGAGTTAAGCGCAGCAACTCCATGTTTTACCATCCCCACAACGAGTCATATATGCATTGACCAGTCAAACTTGCTTATCACACGCAGAGAAGATGAGTTCTTCTGACATACCAACAATTCCATTCAGACGAACTGATACTTATATCACCTTGATCCACCAAGGCTTGGACCTCTGCCTCCATAGCTGGCTGTACCGCATAGGGAATAAACATGAGTGGAATATAAACCCTTCACCATCTACTGGATCTGTTCGATGAGTAACCAAGTTTCTTTTTCCCAAGTGGCTCCCCCTTCAAATTAAAGGCTACCTGAAAGTCTCAGTATTCTTTCTGCATCTTTCCTCTGGCTTGTAGATAGTACCTAAATATCTGCCTTTAATTCTCTTAATAATTTCTGAAAGTGATCCTCATTGAAAGTCTGCTTTCACCTGTTGCGGTCGATCTGAAGTGCCTGTTCTGAGTCATTGTCTACATCGCCATCGTCCAGTATTTCCATGATTACAGGATTTACTGCTAATTTAGCCAAAACTCTGTTTTTCATTGTAGCCCTTGCCTAAATTACCAAACAATTCATATCTTCCATAGGGAATAACTGGGCTATCCTCCATTTTTGATGTATTAGTACTGGTAGTGTACCCCAGTTACAAGTTAGGGTTTTCACCTGATCCTCTGCTTTGTATATAACAGGAATGATAACACAATCCTCCTGCAATGGATTTCCTTTTACAATTATTGGAGTTCCATCCTCCATTTCTCCACCTATTCTTTTGAGATATCCTGTTAATACAGCTGCCTTTCCCAGAGGAACAGTAATAGTTTCTGATGAAACCACTTCATATTCCTGAGTTAATTTGATCCTCCTCTGCTAAATCATCCTTCGATTCTTTGCTCTGGTCCTCCAGACTCGCATTCACCTGGCGACTCCTTACCACCTTAGTGACTAAACTTGTTTGTGTCCGTGCACAACTCTGTGCAGGACTTTAGATCCTTGACAGTTTTTCCATTTGTCAAAATCTAATAGCAATTTAACCAACAAGAACACCGCAATCCCCTGGTAAGTTAATGCCCTTGTCCTGAAATACATAGCACCTAGGAGAGAAAACCTTTCCTCCCATTCTGAAGGTCATTTTGGGCCTCCCCAGATACCTTCACCGGTTCGCATGCAAATACTCCACTTACGAGTGGTTAACGTGGTACAAGCGGAGGAGGAAGGTTCCTTGTGGTCCTTCTCTTTCCCCTCCTGTTCCCTGTACATAGAATAATTAACCAATGTTAAGCTCGCCCCTGCGTCCCAAACTGCAGTAAAAGACTGCTGGGTAATTTTTCTTCTGTGGACAGTCTTTGACTATATGCCCCTTTTCTTCACAGAAGAAACATTTAATTTTTGCCGGGTTCTTGGGTTTTGCCCTTGTCGACGGCAATCTCCGTTGAGGTTGAGCCCCTTGGCCAGCCTTAGCCCTTCCACCTGCTGGTAGTTGTTCCCTCTTCTTGGAGCTCCAGCATCGGTCCTTGGGATGGGAGGTGTTCCATCCATGGACATCACAGAAGAACTTGCTTCCCTTTTGCCAAGAGAGATCTCTCCTCTGAGATTCCATTGGTCTTTCTTCCCTTACCACTGTTAATCGTGACTTCCCAGCTGCAGTGGTTTTAAACCGGGGACGTAGGGTTGACTGGAAATAAGAATCCTTCTCCCTGTTTTTCTCCACCCATCTCCTGTAATCTTCCATGATTTGTGAGTACGGGAGACTTTTTAATTTCTGTACATCCCATTCCTCTCCAATTCTGTACTTGTCCAAAGCACAGCCAACCATAGTTGCTGCCAAAGCTCTCATGGTTATGGAGAATGACATATCTTCTGGGAAAGGCCATACTCTTAAAAAAGTGAAGTTCATGCAGATAGCTTTGTCGCTTGCCCCACTCTTAAAAAGGACTCATCCTGATATCGCTCGGTTTCCCCTTAAGTTTTTCCCCAAAAAATTTCTTTTTTTGGGGGAAAATTTGGGGACTCATCCCGTAAATCTTGGCGCTCCCTTTTCAGGGTGGATGTAACGGGGGCGAATTTTTAGTTCCCCGTGAGTGTTTCCCCGATTCATTTCGGACTCGGCCTTTTTGCCCCCGTCAGCTCATCTTATTTCTGTAAGAGGGACACATGCTTTTTAGCACCTCTTCAACGGGGAGTCCTCTCAACGGTTCCTGCCGATTTGGTGCGTGGGTTTTTAGTTTTGGGCCCGTATAAACCCTTGTTAATTCCTCATTCATCGTTCAACCTCTCTGTCCCCATCATAGTGCAGCGGCTTTCTACTTCTCGTGCATGTCGCGCGGTCCTCTCCAATAATGGATTCTTGTAGGGTTTTGCTCCCCCCCTTGGGAACTGGAAATATATTTTTAACTGTCCTCGAATTCAAGATTCCTGATTCAGGATCCGCACTCGCCGATCCTCGTCGCTTAGGTCCCTAAGCTTCTACCCTTATACAAAACAATATATCCCTTAGACTTGGCTCCCCCGCCACAGCGATCTTCGTCACTGTTTTTCCGCTGTCCCCTTTCGACTGCTGTCTTCCTCGGACATGCACATTTACACCGGGCTGGTAGACTGTCTATTTTCAGTGTTCGGGGGGTCTTTTCCCTTTACTTGTGTCTTTTATTTCCCGGTAAAAATCACTTCCGGGAAATTTAAAGTAGCACTGGGGCCTCGAAACCCAGCTTACAAAGTCCTCCCTGAAAAAGCAATAGAGTAACCCAAACGACTCTGAAACCTCACTTGCGTTTTGTGGTCTCTTTTTTTTTTTTTTTCCCAAAGTCCCTCACCCCATACGCTATTTTTCCAGAGTGTAAAACCCCTTGTTTTTTAACACTAAAACCGTTTTTTTTTTCTTTCTTTGGGGAAAAAAAAATTTTCACTTAACCCTTTAAAGGAACCAAAATCATGTGATAAAAGACGTAGTATCATGAAATGGCGAAAGGTTTTGTTGGTTAATGTTGTAAACATTTTTTTTTTTTAAAAATCACTTAAACTTTTAAATGCTCAAATATTATCAAAAATCATTTAAAAAGCACATGATAAAATATTTTTCATAACAGCAAAATTATTTTCAGGAGTGATTTTTCGAAAAAAAATAAAAATCTTTTATTAAAAGTTTATGCATCATGCAATAAAATTTTCAAAATTTAACAAAAGCGGAGGCCCGATCCGCAATGATCTTCACAGTGATGCCTCCGCTCTCAGACTGATAAACTCCTCCCCTTTTGGTGATGTCGCGTTTCTTTCACGCGTTGCGCCACTCGCACTCCGTTTTCTTTCGTCTTTCTCACTTGAGCCAATGAGCCACACTCGTTACGTCTCGTGGACTCGTAGCATGCTTTGGTGTCCAATCAGGGCTCCCTCGCTCTTTGCGTCACGTACTCACGCCAACGAACACTTTTTCCCCTTTTGGTTCCGCTGTCTCAGAGCAGTCCTTAAGAAGGTTTATTAATAATTGTATTATATATCATTAAGCAATTTATTTATGCTAATAGCTGTCACCAAGTATTACCTAACTGCTATACTATTTCTTACCATCCTTGAAACTCCCTTGAGTAAAGATAAATCCACACGTATGGCCACTGGATTTGTGTTCCTCTCTCCGGAGCGGGCTCTGTGTTAGAAGAATAATACACCCATATTTTACGATTCGCTCTATTTAAGTATTACTTCAAATGGTTATTAAACGAGGAATAACTCTATACAATTTATAGAGTTTACTTACTTAAACAAGAATTCCCTCTCTCGGGCAAGTACTGGCCCCCCTGTAGCCCAGAGTGATGCAGACCCTTGTAAAGTCACTTCGTTCGCGGGGCTCGGAAATCAGTACGGTCTTAAAACCAGAATTGATAAAATTTAAAATAAGGAAAAATCCTTAAAGCCCACGTACGATCAGGTTGGCACTGAACTGCTGCACAATGTCCACAGCGCCCTGGCCTCCCTACCCTGCTGCCCCGGGCCCAAAGACAAGTGGCCCATTTTTTCAATACCCGTGATTATCCCCCCTTATTTCCTCGAATAAAGTGTCTATATTGCCTTGTAAAACACAAAAGGTTTTACCCCTTCCTAGAAACAACACCACACTCTGTAGTTTTATAGAATTAAATTCCCCTGAACTCCCATCCCATCCCATCAACCAGGAAAAAAACCATTGCCATGGGAAATAAGGGTCGCCCTTGTGTTTTGATACCTAATAATAAAAATTTAAACTTACCATAAGTCGGGGTTGACCCCGCATCGTCGGAAGAGACTAAGTTGACAAAAACTCCTGGAAAACTGTGCGTTGAAGATAGTCGTGATTTATAAATATTGAATTAAATCGAATTTCTCGTTTTTAAAACAATTCAAGTAAAAAACTAAAAAGAAAAAAACAATTCCCCATTTTTATTATTTCCCCATACACCCATACAACCGTGCCCAGCTACCCCAAACCCCTATATTTCAACAAAAATGAAATCCGCAAATTTTTTCTAGAAAAATCCCGCTATTAGTATAATCATGTAATGTACGTATTTCGGAATGATAAAAAATAAAGTTGGAAGGAAGCAAATACTATAACTGAAATTGAGTAAAATATTAGTAATAGTCGACCATGGCACAGTCTTGCCAGCTGAACGATTATACTCCGTGAAAAAAAACTAAATTTCTTGTTGATTTCATTCTTTATTATTATTATTATTTTTTTTTTTCACTTACTGTCATCTTGATATTTGTGATTAGTATTCCTCAATTGTTCTGTGGCTCTCACTTTACCTACCGCGTGGATAATTGGATGCGTGTTGGCATTCCTTGATCAAGTGAACGTTTGTCTGGATAATCCTTGAATGTTTTAGTGAGGCATCGTTATAGACTAAATTAGTGCAGGAAAGACCACCCATGTAGAATAGACTCGTGTGACCTTCGCCGACAAAGCGCACAGAGGAGGTAGATAATGTTACGGTTGTATTATTATATGCCACTGTAATACTGAGGTTAA
Organism: Penaeus monodon; assembly: GCF_015228065.2. NCBI lineage: Eukaryota > Metazoa > Arthropoda > Malacostraca > Decapoda > Penaeidae > Penaeus > Penaeus monodon. The sequence goes on from NC_051420.1 coordinate 2,624,499, forward strand.
CAGTGTTTTTAAGACTTGATTATAATCTGGTAATTCATTATTATTATGGTCAAGTGTTCTGTTATTATTATTATTATTATTATTATTATTATTATTATATTCATTCACATACTCCCCCTCATGATATCGTCGTCTTTATCATAATCAATTATCATATTCGTTGTGAACATCATCATGGTTATTATCATTATTGACTAATAATATGTGTGGGAGTTGATGATCTCAGTGGCTGGCACCAACGAAAAGATAAAGGGGACAAAAACCCCCGCGCATGCCACTATGTAAAGATTTTGGGGGGCGTGTGGTGACGCGAGCGAGACGTGTCCCCACAGGGTGGTACTTGGTTCCGGGTTTGTTCTTGAAGGTTTTCGATTAAAGTTGTCGCTGTTCAAACTTTTTTTCTGCGAGAGTAGGGGTAGCGGACGGGAAAGGCAGGGGACCTGCCTGGGGGGGAAAAATCGCCCCGACCTACCCGCTTGCTGGAAACGAGCGGTCTGTCTTAATGCTCAGAAATTTTCATGAACAAAATCGTTTTTAAACATATAAGAAAAAAATGAAAGATTTGAAAGAAAAAAATTCCCGATACTATGGCACATGATGGTTTCGTGGTGAAGGAACAAGGGTACCTTATATACAGTTGTGGTAGAAAAAAGTTATGGTGTTTACAAGACTAAAAAGGTTTTGATAAGGAACAAAATTGCTGAGTATTCAAAAAATAAAACATTCGAATATGATAAAGATACGATAACATATTTAGTGACAGAAAAGCATTTTTGACGAACATTTTGAGTTAAACAACCAATTGTACACACGACATAGAATAAAGGCATGGGAATTGTTTATAAACAAAAAGGGGGGGATTAGGTTTCTAAGGTCAATTTTTCAATTGTCACGGCTGTTGGGGGCGGCTGAGGGCAATTTGGGTTATTAAAAGATAGCACTCATGGGTTTTCTGGTTGAGAGGCGAAAAACACTATCCACTTCACTACAATGACCATAATCATTCAGTAAAGAATCAGACATTTTTATTTTATATTCACTGTCTTTCCTTACCATTGTTTTATTATTATTATTATTATTTTTATTATTATTATTATTTATTATTTTTATTATATTATTATATTATTATTATTTTAGTATTATTTTATTTTTATTTTTATTATTTTTTTTATTTTAAAACGACCACAAAACTTTTTTGAATTGTTTTCACCAGTTGCATAAACGGGGGGGCCAGTGTTAAATGCCCTCCTCCTTCCCCCAATATAAACGTCTTTTCGAAAAGTCAGCATAAAGAGTTCTGTGGATATTCTTTTTCCTACATGTATAAAACCTGATGAAAGGAAGAAAGAAAGTGCTTTAACAAATCGGTCGCTTGAAAATTTCGCGGTAACACATATACCCACTTTTTTCCCTTTGGCCGGAAAGATTATCTTTCAACGATGTGATATCAATTTTCACCATAAAAAGGGGTTTAAAGGGATCATTTTTTTCACCGTATTCATCCCCACCTCATGTTCAAGAGGTCTCCCCTTTATAATGTTTAAGTATAAAGATCACAAAACTGATTTGTTCCTGCACCGCCAAGGACACCCCGAATTTTTATACGAATCCTATTCACGGAAAGAATTTCCCGTAATATGCAAAAAAAAACATTTTTTTTCAGAATGATCCCCCGTCACTTATCGAAACCCAAAGTTCGTAAAAGTAAAATTAAAAATGTTTTGTTACTAAAATACTTAATGATCCATTAGTTTGTAAAAAAAAACCCAATATGATATTTTTAAAACAATTTCTTTCACAAAAGCTTTACTATCATGAAGAGAAAAAAGTAAATTATCGGTAACACAAAGAGTAATGAAAATTTTTAATAACAAGAAACGCTAATTCAGAAACTTAAAAAAAAAATTTCCAACTATAACAACTGATATCTAGAAACCCAAACATTTTCCTAAATAAAAAAGTCGGGGTTTTCGCGGGAAAAAAATTTACTTGTAAATCTAAAAATGAGAAACGGTGAAAACAGCACCCAACTATCCAATATATTGGCCGTGGGGCTACTGTTTTTTTTAGTGAAGTGTGTTCATCGATCTTTTTCTGTAGAACGTGAAAAGTTTAAATGCTGTGATTTTTAGTACCTTTTGATTTTTTGTGATTGGGTTTGGTTTTTTTTGTGCATAGGTTTACATGTTTTTTATGATTTAAATACTTTAAAAATTTTATTTTTTACTACTACTTGATTCTAGCCACTTGATATCTAGACTTTTTCACCCCAAAATAAGGTTCCCTTTTTGGTCATCGTAATGTATATATCATTTAAGAGATAAAATTTTAAAATTCATATGGTATCGTATCTGGCACTCTAGTTGATGAATATGGCTATGATGGTAATGTTAACGATAACACATCGGCAATATAGTCTCACGAATCCACACACCCACTCATCATACCCATCTCTTCGTTTTTTCTCTCTGACGTCTCTGAAAAACGAGGGAGGGGGGAAGGGGAGGGGGGAAAGCATACATAGAAGGGTTAAAAAAGGGACAAAAACGAAGGGAACGAATTGGAGCACAAAAGGGGAAACGAGAAAAGGAGAAATAAAAAAAATAAGCTTTTTTCGAAAAACTTGCTTTTAAATTTTTTTTCCTAATTAATTGTTTTTTTTATCTTGTTTAAAATATGGTACTTTTTTTTTTTCTTTTCACTTTTTTAAAAATTCCTTTTTAGCGAAAAAAATCTTTTTTTAAATCAATTTAAAATTTTTAAAAACCTGTCGTTTTAGTTTTTACATCAAACTGAGGACTTAATTCAAATTAAATTTCCTAATATTGCACATGAAAGAAAAAACCCGATAATGTATTTTTTTTTTTTTTATTTCATTACCTTATGACAAAGAAAACTTGATAACATTGAAAATATGTTGTGTTTACTAAACAAAAATTAAAGTCAGAAAAAAAGATTAAAATTGGTCATATTTAGTTAAAATAATTGAATAAAAAAAAATAATAAAAAAAAATGACAAAAAAAAATAACAGAAAAAAAAATAAAGAAAAAACAACAAAACTATAAAAAGAGGTAATTTTCCCCTTCTTTTTTATAAGAAATTTTAGGGTCCGATGTTAATAGTTTTTTTCTGAATAAAACGACACACTTTTGTTTCCTTTGAAATGTGAAAAAAAACATCATTTGCATATTATATTAAGCGGCGTCGTGCCTGAAACGGAGTTGGGTATATAGAAACCCCGATTTCTAAGATTTCGATTAGGTTTTGGTGGCAGCATCGGTATCGTCTTCGACTCGCACGGCGCAGGACCCAGGATCGAGACAAGAGTAAACCCTCTACGGCTTCGGTTCACGAGTGTTCTCCACGGAGATAACGTCCCCCCCTGCTTTATGACACAGTAAGTCAAGGTAATGTGAGGGTAATATCAAGTGCAGAATATGATAGGAACTCCTGACAAAACCCAAATGGGGAAAAAACATAAGTATAAAGAAATTGAATGTGAAAGTTTAGTAAATTTCCATATATCATTTTTTTATTTAAAGAATTTTAATTTGAGGGGGTTAAACAAAGGCCAACAAATAACTTTAAAAAATGGTGAATTAAAACATAACTTTTTTGTTTGGTATTTTTCTTTCTGGTGTGTTTGATTTTAAAGAATAAGTTATTTCCTGAAAAAAATGCAATTGTAAGAACAATTTTCACCTTATAAACATCCTTCACAAATGTAGTCTAATGGAGCGATTTTTGAAGCAAATAAAATAAATAAATACGACTCGTCAAGTTGTAAATAATAACAGTATTACCTGTAGGATCTAATTTGTTTCGTATTCTTATTAGTGTTTAATATTTAAGAAAAAGTCATTTCTTGAATTAACTTCATAAATGTATAATAATTAAGAGATTTATTTTTTGACTTAATTAATAATAGCAAACTCAGCTCATCAAGTTGTGAATCATACATAAATAAATATTAGCATAATAATTCAGATCACATAACACAATTATACAACTGGGTTTAACATTGGTCACTCAGGTAATTTTACCATTTGATATCATGAAGGCTCGGTTGTTTTATTTTATTTTATTTATTTATTATTTTTTATTTTTATTTTTATTATTATGTCGTGGTTTGTGGGCAGCTGCAATGGACTCCTCAGAATTACCTCCTTTTTTAATAGAACACAGAAACACTCAGGATGGATTTAGTGCAACAGTCCAACAAGCAGAGCACTTTCAAGAACAGAGCATCTCAGCTTGAGTCAGGAGGAGGTAGTAGGCTTGAGGTAGTGCATGGTCATAAGAGCAGATCAGAAGAAAGGAGAATTTTGCCCGACATGCTTCAGGTACAAACAAATATAGAAAGTCACTTGAAACAGCTTGTAAGCTCAGTGAAAGACACTGCATCAGCATTACAAACAATTGCTGATGCTATGAAAGATAAGGTGTACGTTCCTATTTTTGTCAAATGTTATAATATTTTAGTTTTTCTACCATACAATACTAGTCTTAATCTACTCAGTTATAGTACACAGTTGACATTAATTTGTGATAGGCATTTGTATATTTAACAAAGTCATAATATGAAGTTGTAGCTTGAGTTTATTTTGGAGTTACATTATTATTTTTTGTATTGTAGATTTAGGCAAAAATCCATTAAATATTATTTTTTTTTGTTCATATTAATGTTTGCATTGAGGTTGTGAGAAGTGTTTTTTTTTTTTTTTTTTTGCTTTATGTTGTAGTTTAAGACCAATTTTTCGAGTTAGGAAGAAATATATTTTCATAGGGGGATTTTTTTTTTTTTTTTTTTTTTTTTAAGGATTTTTTTCTTTTCAAAATTCTGACAGGTGCAGTGGTTGGTTTCTGCATAGTTTATATAATTTCCTTTTAGGTTAAGGAGGTAACAAATATTTGCTGTTCAGACATGGCAATGATAATGTTAACTATAATAATTCTGGTGGTGTCAATTAAGATTTATTTTACTTCTTGATACTGAGACAGAGCTGTATTTTAGTTTAATTTATTTCTGGTTTTGTTGTAGGGTAAGGCAGAAAGCAAATATATATTTATTTCTGTTGTAATATTTATGATCAATATAGTAATTAAGGTTTGAGGAACAGCCTTACTATTACCTACCGCTCTATTTTATTACCACCCCAGATACTCCCTTGAGTAAGGAGGGTAATAAGTGGAATATAACCCAAATATATTCCTGCGTACAGGCCACTGGATAATAGATTTTTATTCCACTCTCCCCGGAGCGGACTCAGTGCTTGTTATAAGAATAATACGTCCAATTTTATGTGTGACTTCCCCTTTTTGTATATTTCACTTATTTCAGTATTATCTAAATTGGTTATTATAAACACATGAAATAACTTTATACATTTAATAGTGTACTTATACAAGTGAATTCTCTCGTCTCCTGACGAGTCCAATTTCTCCCCTTGGAGAATATGAAGAGCATAGACTCCTGTCTCGTCTACTTCGTATGGTCACACGGAATTCAGTACGATTTTGACCGGAATTTCGGAAATATACCCAAGATAAACCCTCGCGAATGTCCATTTTCGACGACAGGTAGTACTGAACTGCGGCACAAGTGCCACGCCAGCGCCCTGGCCTCTCTTGACTGTCCTGACCCAGCCCAGAGCACAACGCTGCCCTTGTTTACTAGGCCTATAGATTATCACCCCTATGTCCCCGAGACAAAGTGTCTGTAATACCCTGTAAAACCCTAAAGGCTTATCCACACCATAGGATAAACATCACACTCTGTAGCTTCAATGGAATGTGGAGTTCCCCTGAACTACCATTCCATCTACCATACAACCATTGGAAAATCCAATTCTATGGTGTATAGCGGTCTTACTATGTCAGGATTACCCATGAAATACCATTCTGCGCTACTACCATAAGTCTGGCCGTTGACATGCTCCCCCTCTGAAATCACACGTCCTCGGGTGACCTATGACTTCAGGAAAAAAACACCAATCGGTCTTACCCAGAAGCTCTCAGAACTTACGGAGTAGTATCGGTTGACATAGACCTCCTAGGTCTATGTGCACACAGTGAGTGGGAGAGAGGTTGCAGAGCTGAGCCAACCAATGGCTCTATCGCCCTTGACAATGATAACCTCTTCTCTCTCTTCTTCCTCAACCACCTCCAGATATATAAGGTAAAACAAAGGCTAATAGCCACCAAAACAGGTCCCAAGATTACCCCAACCCATGAGTTAATCTAGTGACATAATGATGATCTGTCCGACCAAACAGAATAGCATTATCCTGGTCCATGGAAGTAATTGTCTTCACAAGGCCACTGATAGATGCGTTTAACCTGTCCAAATTCTCTTTAGACTGATTAAATTGATCATGAATTACCCTTAGATCTCTGGGCAAGATAGGTTCCATTCCATCTTGTAATACCTTACTCTATCACCCATTCTATTTTGCATTCTTCGGGAATAACCTTATTTTCCCTGGGAAGCCTTTCCCATTTACATATACACGACTCAGTCAAACTGATCGGTGATGTTAAAGCTCTGGGGCACAACATGAATTCCCTTTACTTCATGCACCCTTCCAGCATTCCATTGCTAAACTCTATAACTTCAGAGTCAGTTTGAGCTATGTGATTTGGTAAATCCTTTAATGCAAGTAATCTTTTGCCTCTTAGTAAGTTGATACTACCTCAGTCAACTCCCATTTGACTGGTTGGGGAATATTGAGTGTTATAGTGAGGGTAAATATATCACTACATCTAACCAATTCCATTTTGGCAAAACCTTAAATTACACCTCCAAAAGATGCTCCATCTAAACGCACTCGAGCTTCTCCTTGAGCCAAAACGTTTTCCTTTCTCTCGACAACGGTAGATACCACTTCTAGCGCCATCTTGAGTCGTTCCAGAGTCTCATAGATCCTGATATTGCACAAAATTCCAGTGGATGTTCTCGGTGAGGACTTCCTCCTCTCTTCTAATTAGGGCTACACCCAGCCGAAGAAGAGGTGGAATGCCTTCTGCCTGACAAACCGTCCACAGGCAAGCCTCCAGGATCAGCATGCACATCCCTCCCAAATATGGCTCAATATCTGCAAAAAGTACAAAACTTCATTCCATGTGGGTGACCTCCACGTCCTCTGCTAACATATGTTTATATAATATAAGTGTTGGGGTGTGTGGTGTGGTCATGTGTGATCATGCATATATATTTATGTAATTAGTCCAAATATGGTCCATTGTGCAACCGTGCATAATACCCTGGCCCATACCGCGTACGTCCACTAGTATGTCTCTCATGCGTAGGTTTCATACCCGCATGCTTAGGACTAACATGCCTTCATTCATTTTGCCCTCACCCTCAGTGTTACTTGCAGAAGCATTGTAGGAATCTGTATTGTTTGGGTTATCCATTCTGATATTACAAAGATCATTGGCAACTCTTGATAAAGGTTCATTATTGGAATCCCGCTCTCCAATTACATCCGGTCCCTCATCCTCTTCCCTTGAAGTTTGAGCTTCCGTTGCATGTGCCAGTTCAGACCCCACACCAACTGGTATGGGACAATCCACAAGGTACTCCATTTCCCTGTCTTCTTCATCCTCCTGAGTGCCTTCAGGGATGTTTGACTCCTCTCCTGGTCCCATCCCTGAATAAGGTTTCCTAGCTCCCGGTGCTAGTACTCTAGGTATGGTCGCTTCCAAAGCCACCTTCATGTTTTCCAAATGGACTTCTCTAAACCCCTGGTTTGTAAATCTCTCAATTGGTAAACATGTGGTTTCAGCTCCCTGACAACCTTATATGGTCCTTCCCATTAGGGTGATAGTTTAGAGTCCCTTTTCTTTCTAATGGCCTTCACAAAGACTCTTGTACCTTCTCGCAAGGAAGTATCTTTTGACTTCTTCATTCGGGTTTTACATTGTCTATCTGTTGCCCTTAACAGATTATCTCTTACGTATTCATAGATTTCCTGAGATCTTTGGGTTCGTGTGGCCACAAAGTCTCCATTTGGTAGTCTATAACTTGCGGTGGGTCTTGTCCACCATTCCGCTGGTGTTTTAGCATCCCTGCCAAACATCACATAGTATGATGTATCTCCAATAGCACTATGATAGGCTGAATTCAAAGCTAATTGTGCTTCAGCTAAATACTGGTCCCAGTAATGTTCCTTTCCATCTACTAGACCACGCAAAATGCTTAATGCTTGCTGATTGGTCCTCTCACAGAGTCCATTTGAAGCAGGGTGATATGCTACAATCTAATGATCAAACCCTAATGTCTTTGCCACACCTTAAAAACTTATTCCTGAATTCCCTTCCTTGGTCCGTTAATACCGTCTTCGGAACTCCATGTTGCAGGAATATTCCATAAATACTGTTATGCCGGCCGCCTCGTCTCTCTCTGCCACCAACACAAGGCAGGCTAGGCAGACGGCGTATTATCCACAGGGTCGTGAACACTGAACAGCTCCAAGAGGCACCGAGCACCACAGCGTCCCAGAACACCACGAGAGTAAACGCCAAGTGGCGAGGCAGGGCACGAAAAAAACAAAAAAAGGGGACAGTCTTTCCTTTATTTAAACAAGTTATTTACCGTAACTTTCTATAGGCAAAACGGGGGGGAAACCAGCTTCAACGGGGGGGACAATCAGCTTATAACGGGCAACAAAATGTTTTCGGGTCACAAGGGCACACACGAGGTTTCCAGGACATGCCAACCCCGTCTCACGGCTTTTTTCCTCCGCCCTCCGCTCACGCCAGCGCTCATGTTCCCCAGGTCCCTTCATGTTAAACTTTTTCGCACAGAGACAAAGCCCAGGGCATAGCACTATCCCCCCCCTATAAAGCAGACCCCCATTGCTCTGTCTATCAAAACCCTAAAAAAAACACAAAAATTTAAAATAAATCTTTTTCAAAAAACACAAAAATTTTTATCCCGCGGTTTCTTCGCTCTCGGGGGTCGCTTGAGGAGGAGGGGGCGGCGGAGATTGGCTGGCCCCCGAGGGGTTTTCTCCCCCAAAGCCCCGGGCTCATGTCACCATGAGTTTTGTTGCATCGCCCTCACCGTCCAAATGCTCGCCCCTCATCTCGGTCAGCGTCCCCAGTCCTCATCGCCGTACGGGGCAAACTTCATCTTTTTTTCACCACCCCCCAAGTAGCTTCCGGGCCCATGGTAACGCCACACCCGGGTCCACTGGACAACAGAGGGTCTTTTTTTCGCCTCTGCGAATTCGATAGGTGCATCAGAGAGACCGCTCCCCCGGTAGGCCCCTCCCGGGGCTCTGTAGCTTGGGCGGAGCCCTCGTCTCCGACCGGGTTATCAGCCACACTCTGCCCCCTATTTTGTACCTCATTCCCTCATGGCCGGTCATAGGTTTCCCCTTATGGCAGGGCCGGTACCTTGAGCTTGCCACGCACTGTCGGTGCCCCTCCGCCAGGTTCTCCTGCAGTGCCACTGCTAGCTGGATGTGACGTTGGCAAGTTCACGTCGGGTGGCCGCCCTGGGGCCAATCCACGGTACCTGAGCTCACGCCAAACTATGGGGCAGGTGTAAACCCCCGTTACCTCATCACAGCAGACCTAGGCCATGAGCAGGGGGCGCTTGACGTCCCATTTTCCCCTGTTTTCCCCTGCAATTTTTTGGTAATTTTTGAGCAAGTTAAAGCATCCACCATACATCGGACTGTGGATGGGGGGGGTGTCGTCCGTGTCTTGCGCACCCCTAACAGCTCCACCTCCGGAACACTCGTGATAAAAATCACGGCCTTGGTCAAGTGCGTTCAAAAGGGCCCAACCAAAACGGGTAAGAATTCATTAAATAACACGCCGCCAGGGTCTCGCCTCGTGGTTGGGTAGGGCATAGCCTCGGGCCATTTTGAAAAATAGTCCATTACCAACAGAGTTGGGTTTCCTGTGGCGTGAAGGCAGCGGACGGGCAATGTCTTTGCCCCCGTTCCAGGGGTGCCCCACACAGGCCCCTGTAAGGGGGCACGTTTTTTTTCTAGGGGGGGCCCTTCTTTGCACTGCACACATCACATGCTCACCCCCTCAGCCCCGCCCTTTCTCATCCCCGCCCATTAAAAGCTTTGCGGACGCTCGGGGTCTTTTTCTCCCCAAGGGGCCACTGGTAACACCGCATGAATTCCCTCAGAAACTCGCACGCTGGCCTGGGTACTACAACACCCAGTGTCATGTCCATTCACTAAACTGCACCCAGCGCTTCACCCCCAAACCCCGTTTTTATCCACTCGTAATGTTTCCCCTGGTCCCCCCAAACACTTTGGGGTGGGCTCTCCGCGCCCGCCCCCCAAACTGGGGCGTCCATGAGAGCCCAAGCCCCGGACAAGGGGAGCAAGGTCAAGTCCTCACTTTGTCCCTTACGCCACTATTTTTTTAGTGGCACTTTCCCCCGCACCTGCAACGGGGGCACACGGGATCAGAGCCCTTTCGGGACACAGTGTGAGCAACTAGCCTCACAGGGGCGTCGATCGGGCTTCAGCGTTGAAGGGACCGCCCCGGGGCGGTGGCGATGTGGTAGTTGTACTTTTCAAGGTGCCCTAACCCCCTTTGACACTGCCCAGCTGTGTTTTCACCGGGCCTTTTTAGGTTGTAAAATGCAGATGACACCCTCGCCCCACGGGAAAGCACTCCCTTTTCGTGTAAGTCGGGGGAAAGGACCCCTCACTGGCGAAGTCCGTACAAAGCGGCGGTAGTATTGCACAGGCCCAGGTAGCCCCTGACTTCCCCACTTTGGGGGGAACTGGCCACTTCTCCACCACGCCCCTTGTGGGTCGGGCGCCCCCGTTTGACTGACTCATGCCCGAAGGGCACCTCATCTGGAACATCAGCATTTTTTGGGGGCTGAGTTTGAGGTTGGCCCCCCAAAACCGCTGTAGTACTTCCTCTAGCCGCCCCAGCTCCCCCTCGAAGGGCCCCAAGACGATAACGTCATAAATGTAGACATGCCGTCTTCCACTACGGGCCACCCAAATACCCTCTCCATCAGCCCCTCGAAAAACCCAGGGGCATTGCAGAGACCAAAGGGCATGACGTTGAATTCCCACGGGCCCTTGCTCGAAGGAAAAGGCAGTTTTTGGGCTTGCCCCTTTTCCGCCTTTCCCCACCGGGTAAAACCCACTTCAGGTGGGTGGGGGAAACCCTGGCCCCCCCAATGCATTGAGTTTTCATAAATTCCGGAAAGGGGTATGAGTCCTTGATATCTGTCATTCAGCGCCCGGTAGTCCACACAGAAGCGTTGGGGCCCGTCCTTTTTTTCACCAGGACTACCGCTGAGACCATTGATGTCTGACCGTTCAATCACCCCCTTGCCGCCAGCCACTGACATGCGCTGCATCCTTTGTCTGGTTGGTGCAATCTGGGGGGGGGCTCTTGAGGGGAAAACTACTTCGGTGTTAATGGGGTCTTCCCCAAAAACCCGTGCGGCCCGGGGCCAAGTCACCCCTGCTAAAAACATCTGCATACTGAACAGGGTGTGACGCATCTTCTCTGTCCCCGTGCTTCCGTCAGGTTAGCGGCCTCTGGTGCGCCAAGTTTGAGGAAATCAGGGAATGGCCTCACACCCAACCCAACTCCTCGTCCCCGCGACTCTTCTGGACCTCAAATTCCCCACAATGCCCAGTTTCACCCGCTGGCACCTTCGGCCTATCGGAGAGTTTTTACCGACACGTAAAATAAACCCCCCCTGGTCCAAAAAGGCCCCCGTCCAACCGCTATCCATAGCCAGCTGCAGGGTTTTTATGGGCTCCACGGCCTCTACTCCACGCATCACTCTTGACGTCGCACCGATTCTCCCCTGCCTGGGGCAAGGTGCGTCGCTCACCTAACTACCCTTTCAAAGCCAACCTTGGAAGCAAGGGCACATCTTCACCGTGCACCCTCCCCCACTTCCGTCCAAAGGGCGACACTGCCCTTTCTCTGCGCAGGGATCAAGGGCCAGCAAACAGTGCTCGTCCCAAACCACATAAAATCCCCACCAATAATATCCCTTGTCCCAAAATTTTTTTGGTCTTTTTTAATTATATAAAAATCCCCACATTTTTACCCCCTTTCCATTATATTTTTTATCAAAATTAGCCCTCCCCCGCACCCTGCTGGCGAAAAGGCAGCTTACCCCAAAAGGGCCCCCGGGGAAACCAAGTGCTGGGTTTGGGCCCCCGCAGGGTTTCCGCCGGTACCCTTCCCTTAGGGCCTTAAAATGCCTCGGTGAAAAACCCACCAAGTCCGCGACGGATGGGTGTCCGCCTTTTGGAGGAATTTTTTTGTCCCTCTGCAAGACTCCTCTGGGGCCTACCTCTCCGCAGCCCAACACAAACCGGGGGAAAGTGCTCGGACTCACCTTCCCCCCTTTTCTACCTTCTCCACTTTACCTTCTTTTGGGCCCCCGGGGGTCACGGCGGGGGGAGCAGCGGCCTAGGCCCCTGGTTGCCTTCAGGAAGGCCCGAAACCCAAAGGCCCTCGCCCCGCCACCTGCAAATCCCCAGGGGGGCCTGGTTGATAATTTTTAGCTGCTGGTCCTGCAAAAATCACAAAAAAAATCGCGAGCCAACCACAATATCTCTTTCCCCAGCCGCAGGGGGTGACCCCTTACCCGCGCCCCACATCCGCGCCACTGGGACATGTCTCGCCCCTCACGATCCCCTCTTCAAGCCCCCGAATCCTCGGCCTAGTATGGTGCCCGAAAGGCGTTTTTAAAACCTCTGCCCGCTGGGGTAAGGGCATTGGGAGCCGGCAGTGCCCCCCACTTCCACCGGGGCCCCTTAGCGCTGTTCCAGCTGCAGGGCCCTTTTCTTCCTGGCTCCAGCCCTGGCAATGCTCTTTCAAATTTGGGCGAATATGCCCCCCAGGCCCCCTTCCGCTTTTCGCTGGCTCCCTCAGAAATGTCTGGAGGGCCCAGAGGCTGCAAGGGGGAGAAAGCGTGCCGTGAATAACACGCCCGGGGGAGGGGAAGGGGGTGAGGGAGGCAACGAGGCGGGGGGACCGGGGGCCAGTTTGCCCCCACCGATACCCCGGGAGCGGTTCCGATGGGTCCCCCGCCTTCTGCAGCGACCACTGCTCCGACACGATGCTGCGAGGCCCGGGGTTTCCGCCACGGACCCCCGGCAGACCCCAGTAAAACTGACCTCGGGATCTGTTCCAGAACCCGTTGCCTCCTCTTTCAACGTTACTAAACCTCTGACGCCGCCCTTTTCGCCTTTACTTCCTCCCTCAGGTCCTAACCTCGCCCCTTTAATCGCACCTCCTCCATCAGTTCACTCTCATGCTTTGGGCCCTTTCGGGTACTGCTGAGTTCCTCTTCACAGATACAAGATTGCTCTGTACACCTCAACAAATTGGCAGAAATTTTCCTCTGCCTTCCTTTCCTGCTCTCGACGAATGGGGCGCCTACTCGGTGCCCTCTGTGCCGCTCTTCTGCCCCCTTTTTGCCTTTCCCCCTTATACCAGCCAGCATGGGGGATAGGTCCTCTGGCTCCTTCACCTCACTCGTGCCTGCTCATCATAGCCTCCTCACCCCCATGGCTGCCGCCATCTTTGGACTGATAATCGGGGCATCTCACTGCAAAATCACAAAACCCACTCCCGCCCCCTTTTTACGCCGCCGCCCGTCTCCTTTTTGCCCCCAACTCAAAGGGAGGGAGGCAGACATGATATCCACAGGGTCGTGAACCTGAACAGCTCCAAGAGGCACCGAGCACCACAGCGTCCCAGAACACCACGAGAGGAAACGCCAAGTGGCGAGGCCGGGCACGAAATAAACACAAAATGACAGTCTTTCCTTTACACAAGTTATTTACCCGTACACTTTTCTATAGGCACAATACAGGGGGAAACCATCATGTCACACAGCACAATACAGCTTATAACAGGGCAAACAAATGTTTATCAGGTCACAAGGGCACACACGAGGTCTTCACAGGAGCAGCGCCCAACTCCGTCTCCCGGCTTGTTCCTCCGCTCCTCCGCTCACAGCCAGCTGCATCATGTTTGCCCAGGTCCCTTCATGTTAACACATGTTTCGCACAGAGACAAAGACCCACTGGCGTAGCAATACTCTTAGCTACTGCTTCTGCGGTTTTTACCTGGGAGTGCTTCCACTACCGCAGATCTGGTGAGGAAATCTGTAATCACCAATATGTACTCATTTCCCGCTTCTGTAAGGGGAAATGGTCCCATCAGGTCCATTGCTAGAGTTTGAAAAGGTTCCTCTGGTACTGGATATCTTCACAAAGGAGTTAAGGGATAACCTCGACCCTTAAACCTTTGGCACGTAAGCCATTGTTGACAATACCTACTAATGTCTTTATCCATTCCACGCCAAGTGAATAACCTTTTTGCACGGAACTTGGTTCTTTCTTCGGCCCCATGGCCTCCCAATGGTGCTAAATGGACTAATGCTAGAGCTTTGGAAACTAAGCTCCTTGGCACGCAAAGCACCTCCTCGACTTTCCTCATCGAATTCCGGTGTTGAATCTGTTTGTAAAGTAACTTTTGGTCCATAAAGAAGTCCTTTACCTCCAAATTCGGATCCACCTTCTTCCGATTGATTTCAGTCACATCCTTGAGATACTGTATGACAGGTCCATATAGAGGATCTTCCCTTTGCTCTTTGATCATCTCTTCCAATGATCAAGGCGGCCGATCTTCCTCCTCGTCCTGTTCCTCTTCAGGCATCTCTCCTGACGGCTCGACTGCCATTGTCTGGTATTTCCGTTACCACAGCATTTACTGCTAATTTAGCTAGCACTTTCTGCTTTTCACTGTGGCCCTTGCTTAGATTTCCAAACGGTTCCATTTCCCTATCTTCCATATGAAGTGCCTGGGCTATCCTCCTTTTCTGGTGGATTAATACTGGTACTCTACCCCAGTTACAAGCTAGGACTTTCACCTGATCCTCTGCTTTGCATATAACAGGAATGACAACACAATCCTCCTGTAATGGATTTCCTCTTACCATTATTGGAGTTTCATCCTCCATTTTTTCCTTTTCTTTTAAGACACCCTGTTAATACAGCTGCCTTACCTGGAGGTACAGTGATAGTTTCCAACGAAACCACTGCATATTCATGAGAGTCAATTTGATCCTCTGCTAAATCTTCCTTGGATTCCTTATTCTGGTCCTCCAGAATCTCATTCACTGGGTGACTCCTCGCCATCCGAGGTGAATTAACTGGTTCGTTCCCCTCCTGGTTAATTATACCTCTCTGCAGGAGTTTAGATCCTTGACAAATTCTCCATTTATCAAAATCTAGTAGTAATTTATACTGGTGCATTAAGGACGAACCAACAAGAACATCACAATTCCCTGGAAAGTTAATGATCTCCTCCTGAAATACATAGCATTTATGAGAGAAAACCTTTCCTCCCATTTTGAAGGCCATTTGGGCTTCCCCTAGTGCCTTTACCGGTTCTCCCTCAAGTATTCCACTTACGTGCAGTTCACGTGGTTCAAGTGGAGAAGGAAGGTTCCTTGGATCCTTGTGGCCCCTCTCTTTCACCTCCTCCTGCTCCCTGTACATAGAATACTTAACCAATGTTGGTCTCGCCCCGGAGTCCCAAACTGCAGTAAAAGACTTTCAACTATTAGGTACCTTTACCTTAGTCATTAGATATCTGGGAAGAGAAGACGCTAAAATAGAAATGATGAGGCGTTCAACTCGTGCCCATACCATTTTATCTTTTACTTTTATTCCTTTTCGTTGCCGTCTCCCTGGAACGGAGCCGAAGAGTTTTTTTATTCTTTGCTAGCATAATAACTTTTCTTCAGTGGACAGTTTATGATCATATGTCCCTCCTCGTCACAGAAGAAACATTTAAGTTTCGCGGGATTCTTGGGTCTAGCTCCTGTCGACTTCGACGTACGTGAATGTTGAACCCCTTGGCCAACCTTGGCTCTCCCACCGGCTGGTAGTCCTCTTTTCTTGGGGCTCCAGCATCGGTCCTTGGGATGTGTGTTATTCCAACCATGAACATCACAGAAGTACTTACTTCCTTTCTGCCCAGAGGGATCTCTCTTCTGAGTTTCCCTTGGTTGTTCTTCTCTTACAGTTGCCAAACGAACCTTCCCGATATCACCTGTTTTATATCTAGGTCGTAGAGTTGACTGGAACTGTAAATCCTTTTCTGGGTTCTTTTCCACCCATCTCCTAAAATCTTCCATGATTTGAGAGTATGGTGTGGTCCTTAACTTTGGTATATCCTATTCTTCTTCTATTTCGTACTTATCCAAAGCACAGCCTACCATAGTTGTTGCCAAAGTTCTCATGGTTATGGAGAAGAACATATCCACTGGAAAAGGCCACACTCTTAAAAGAGTGAAATTCATTTCGATAGCTCTGTCACTATTCCTCCACTCTTCGAAGGACTCGTCCCTATATCTCTCAGCATCTCTTAGGCATTCATCCCAAAACTTCTGGGAGAATTGAGCCAGAATACACTTCTTGAACTCCTCCCAGGAGATATATTCAGAGGTCATCATTTGGACAATCTTTGCCCTCCCCTGGTCGGGGTGGATGTAACTGACTGCAAAGTGTACCTTCGCGGCATCTCCCTGGATTGCGGTCCGTTCTATTTCGGACTCAACACGGGTAATCCATTCGCCTCCTGTCAGTTCATCTTCCTTTCCTTTGAACATAGGGACACAGCGATTTCTCTGCACCATTTCCACTGGTGTCGCCCTTACGGCACCTCCCACGGAATCTGGCACTGCAAGTCGAGCCGCCTATCGCTGATCAGCTCGCTCAGCTCTCAGCAGTTCCACCTCTCTCCTCAGATCTTCAATTTCCTGTTCCATTTCGTCAACCGTCTCTGCCCACGTCCGAGACTCTTGGTACTTCACCACTACCCGTTGCAGCTGTATACCTTCGGTTTTTGTTTCCCTCGTGCACACACACTCACACTGCCTGTAGTACTGCAATAAATTTTCAGTGTCCTAGGGACCCGTATCCCTTTTATGTTTTGAGTATTATCACTTCCTGGAATCGCAAGTCTTAGCCAGGCACACGGCCCTGCAGCCTACTTGCAAATTCCCACTTAAAACAACAAGTAGTGTCAAGCCAACGGCTCTCGCAACTCTCTTGCGTTTTATTGTCTCTTTTTTTTCCAAAAGCGAAGGTCACACTAGTCAATTCTGTCCTAGGATCCCTAGATAAGATTGCCGAAGTCAGGCCAGCTACAGAGAGGGATTGGTCATACTATATTCCGTGTTCCTTCGGAGAGAACCATCGTCTTACCTCAGCGTTCACAAACGTAAACAATGGCGCTTTCCATCGAGGATGCTTTTACGTGCCACTTTTCAACCATTGTGGCCTTTACTCAGTGTGCCATAGCCCTTGAACTTCAGAAGAAGAAAAAGATAAAGCCAAAAAAGACTGTGGGTGAGGAAGTGGATGGGCAGCAGTAGTGTAGTAGTGTGTACAATAACCTCCTAAGTGAACTTTGCGTCGAAGACAGTCGTGGATTTTATGAATACCATCGAATGTCGATTGGAAACTTCACAGAACTCCTCAATCTGGAAGCTCAGCTTATTAAGAAAGAAGATACGAAAATCAGAAAAACAATTCCGGCTGATCAGCGATTGTCTGTAACACTTTTCTATCTGGCCACAGGTAAGCTAAAAAAATGAGAGTTAAAAATTCTAGACCACTGCTATTGTCTACTTCGAAAATCATGCTTATAGGATTTCATTGGATAGTTGTAGTAAGCTAGTAGGCCTGCAATTTAATAGTCTTGATCTGTCATGCTGAAAAAGATAATAAGGTCATTTGATATACATCTGGGGCTACGCCCTCATAGCTAAACATAATATTCAGACATATTGTCTCTTATCATTTAACAATAATTAATGGTTTTATCATGGATAATCAGAGTATCAATGTAATACCATCATAATAATGAAAGTCTTTTTCTTTATTCCATAGGACAGTCGCGGCGTTCATTATCATGGTCGTACAGAATCAGCCACAACCTTATATCGGCTATAATTCCTGAAGTCTGCCAGGCTATTTATGCTGTGTTAGGGGAACATACCTCAAACTACCAACGACATCAGCAGAATGCATCTGTAGCATCTGCCTTCCATGATATGTGGAATTTCCCTTTTTGTTTGGGGGCTTTGGATGGGAAAAGAGTGCTAGTGAGAAAGCCTGCCAACTCAGGGTCTGAGTATTTTGATTACAAAACTCATCATAGCATCATAATGTTAGCTTTGGTAGATGCCAACTATAAATTCTTGTATGTCGACATTGGAACCAAGGGACGTGCTAGTGATGCTGGGGTGTGGGATAAATGTACTCTGAGAGACTGCATTGAGAAGCAGCAACTGCAGATTCCTCAAAACGATACGTTGCCCTATACCAATATCAGAGTGGCTTATGTCATAGTAGATGATGACGCATTTCCTCTAAAGTGCTACTTAATGAAGCCTTATCCGGGTAAAAATATAACCAATGTGCAAAGAGTATTCAATTATAGGTTGTCAAGGGCACGACGGATTTCTGAAAATGCTTTTGGAATTCTTGCCTCCAAATTCCGAGTGTTGCTGCAACCAATTGCCTCGAAGCCAGAATTTGTAAAAAACATAATTTTTGCAGCTGTAGTGCTGCACAATTTCCTGCGAGTCAAGAGTGGGAATCCTGTCCGACCTGAAATGCTTATGAGGGAAGACCATGAAAAAGGTATTTTGATTCCAGGTGATTTGGAGGTAGTACCAAATGCCATGGAAAATCTCCAGCCAACAGCACGTGGCCACTCGCATGAAGCCAAACGTGTAAGAAACACTATGGGTTCCGTTTCTTGGCAAGAGAGGGTGGCTAATTTACACTGAAATTGGTTTTAATATGTATATGTATGCCATGTCAATGTTACATATTTCGGTCATGCGAATAGTGTATTTACTTTGTGTTCATCGCATAACATCTTCAGTATTTGTGTTTGTATTTCTGTACAGTAACATTTAAGTAACATTTCTACATTTCCTC
>NC_051420.1:2650994-2654291 GCF_015228065.2 Penaeus monodon
AAACAGCAGATTATAGGAAGGTAGACTTGGTGCAGTAGTACTTTGAATCCAGCAAATACAAGTGCATATTTATGTAATCCAAGAGATTTTTGAAGAACTGGGAAGGGGGGGTTGCAATCTCAATTTCAATAGTTTTTAAACATAGGGTGCTAGGTGTTAGCTTATATGGGAGGTTTTTTGTTGGGGGTAAAGAGATAGAGCCCTAACCTGCCGTATCCTCCAATAATGTCTCACTAATAACGATAGTCAAGTGATAGTTATAGTTGTGTAAAACTAAGGTCAATTCAAAATCAATAATGCTAGTAATAACCAAAATGAAAACAGCACTGACAACAATAATCTTAACCCATGGGGATGATATGTACAGTATGTAGATGCCATGCCCACTTTGAGTTTAGTTTTTTAACTGTGTTTACACATAGGTCTGCTAATTGACTCCTTGGCGGTGTCATCAATGTGTAAACACACTTCACAAAGCAAAATGTGTAACAGTGGTATAAACAGCCAAATGGATATAATGTGCAAGTTTACAGAGAACATTAAATTACATTGTCATATACATTATGAACATGAGGTATATAGCCCACTTATTTTATGAACACATTTCATTATTTTCAGAAAGAATGTGGCTGCAGTTGAAGGAATAAAAGAATCCTGTGTTGGATTCACCAAACTGCTGTTCTAGGAAATCAACAAATTTTACATCCACAATGGAGGAAGTTTTGGAACAGTTGATTAAGGAGACTTCATCCAATAAGCACAGCCACATCAAGCAAGTATGCCAGGAAGCCTCAGGTGAGCTTCAGAGACGGTGTAATATATGCTTGTTAATACTTTGTTATCTTTCTCTTTCTCTCTCCTCTCTTTTTTTTTCTCACTTTCTCTCTTTCCTCCTTCCCTCTATCTGACTCACTCTCATTGTCACTTACTTTTACTCTCACTCTCACTTTCACTCTCATTCTCACTCTTGCTCTCACTTCCTTTCCTGCCAGACTTATTGCCATTCCAACACATGCCTTTCAGACTTGCTGGAGTCCCAGACTGGGTTGCTGCGGTCACCACCTCATGAACTGAGAGAAATTTGCCTGAAAGCATTGCAGCTCGCCTTAGAGACTAGAATATCGAAGCTTGTTACTCTGGCTACATCAGGATTCTATAAGGTATCAGTGACCATCACTTGTTAAAAATATTATTGATCACTCAAATATTTTTCTGATTCCATATATTGTAATTTGTTCAGAATTATGACCTGCCCAAGAAGATGCAAGTTTATGATTCTTTGCTGAATAAATTTCTATTTTGCAGCTGCTACGTGATACACAGTTTCACAGTGGTTACGAAGAGGATGACGAGACCACTTGGCTACCGTCACAGTTGTTGGCAGCTGTTCAGAGTCTTCCACTTCATACAGAGGACAATCAGGTGGAACTGCTGAAGGTAACTAGGTCGTGGAAGAGGAACATATTTTTGTTTAAGTAGTTTGTGTATGAAAATTATTTTTGTTGTGTTCTAGGATATTAGTAGGTTATCACTGTCTATATCTGTCTGTTTTTCTCTGACTGACTCTTTCTCTGTCTTGCCTCTGTTCCTGTCCTTTCCCCTTTCTCAATTCTTGTCTCTGCCTCTTTTTCTGTTTTTTCTGAGTTTCTCCCTCCCTTTAACCTCCCACTGCCACCTCCTCTTCCTCTCTCTCCCTCTCCCTCTCCCTCTCCCTCTCCCTCTCCTTCTCCCTCTCTCTCTTCCTCTCCTTCCTTCTCCCTCTCTCTCTTCCTCTCCTCTCCCTCTCCTCTCCCTCTCCCTCTCCCTCTCCCTCTCCCTCTCCCTCTCCCTCACCTCTTTTTCCCTCTTTCCCTCTGCTACCATACAGTTCATTCAGCTTGCAATTCTTTACAGGTGCTGCTGAATATGAGCTGTGTTCCTGGCATTATTCTGTCTGGCCAGATAGTGACACAGATAGTTGGAGTGTGTGGCTTGGCATATGGCAGAGGAGGTGCTCCCTTGAGAACTGCTGCTCAGTCTGCTGCATCGCAAGCAATATCCCATCTGGTTAAGCAACTTCGTAAGTAATTTCACTGCCCTGTCATGCTACCTCACGGCTAATGCATAGAGTGCATCATTTGGGTACTTTTGTCTCAGTCATTTTCTTACAGCTTATCTAAACTTTTACAGCAGTTGGATTAATGTTATCAGGATCAAGGGATTTGGGGATACAGGGGACCTTTAGAAATATTTTTATTTATACTTTATTTTAGATAAGCATGTTTTTCATTTGTATTGTGATTTTTTTTTTTTTTTTTCAGTAGTTGTAGTAGTAGCAGTAGTGATAATAGTAGTAGTAGTAGTCAAGATGCTACTTTTATTATTGGTATTACTATTATCAAAGAAAAGATATTGGTGTTGATTGATGACAGGTTGATAATGATCCTTTTCTGAAATTAGCAGTGTAAGGGAAGTGTGTTATAAACATAAACTGAAGCTCTAGTTTTTCTGTGGTTAATTCTGAATGCTTAAAAGTATATGCATCTGTCAAAAAGACAAATTTTCCACGAGAAATCTTCCCAATTAAATCTGATCCATGTTTTACCAGCAAGTTGGCATTAAAATTTTACTTATAATCTTATTTCATGTAGGCTCGTTTTTATGACATTATTAAAGAATCTATTTTCATTGTTCAAAATAATGATACTGTGGTAAAGTAAAATTTATTGTTTTATGACCCAACCAGGCTTAACTGATAAGCACTGATAAGGCTAAATTAAAGTTTTACCCTTTTGCAGGAGAAGAAAGCTGCGAGCAAGAGAATATTCTGCAAAAGAAACTTGGAAAAGATGCGGAAGAAAAGATTGGGGAGGATGAGAATGAGGAGGAAGAGTCGGAATACATAGCGCCTGCTTATGATGAGATTGTACCTGTTATAAATCTCATTGCTGAGAAATTAGTTGAAGCAAATAAGTAAGTCTTTGTTATTCATGCTTTTCTTTTCAGTGATAAAGGCTTGATTGATATATCTGAACAGAAACTTTTATAAATGCATAAAGAGTCACATAGGAATGAATGGCATGTACTTAAACATGTATGTGCACACTTAGACACACAAACACACGCACTCATGCACACACCCACACACTCACTCGCCCACACACTCACACACCCACACACCCACACTCACACACTCCACACTCCACACTCACACACTCACACACTCACACACTCACACACACACACACACACACACACACACACACACACACACACACACACACACACACACACACACACACACACACACATATATAT
>NC_051420.1:2654391-2664472 GCF_015228065.2 Penaeus monodon
AAAAACCTAATAAATTTTTAGAAATCGGGGTTTTTATATACCCTACTCCGTTTCAGGCACGACGCCGCTTAATATAATATGCAAATGAGGGTTTTTTCACTTTTCAAAGGAAACAAAAGTGTGTCGTTTTATTCAGAAAAAAAAACTATTTAACATCGGACCCTAAAAGTTCTTATCAAAGAAGCCGAATTACCTCTATTTATAGTATTTGTCGTTTTTCTTTATTTTTTCTTCTGTTACTTTTTTGTCATTATTTAGTTATTATTTTTATTTATTCAATTATTCTAATCATAAATATGACTCAAGTTATATCTTTATTTCTGACTTTACATATTTTGTTTAGTCAACACAACATATTTTCTAATGATTATCAAGTGTTCTTTGTCATAAGAGTAATGAAATAAAATTAAAAAAATCACATTATCTGGTATTTTCTTTCATGTGCAATATTTATGGAATTGAATTGAATTAAGTCCTCAGTATCTGATGTAAAAACTCAAACGACAGGATTTTATAAAAATATTAAATTGATTTAAGAAAGTATTATTTTCGCTACAAAGGACATTTGAAAAGATGCAAAGAACAATAAATATGTACCATATTTTAAACAAAGATAAAGAAAACAATTAATTAGGAAAGAAAATGTAAAAGCAAGTGTTCGACTAAGCATTCTATTTTTATTTATTTCTCCTTTTTCTCGCTCTCCGTTGTGCTCCAATTCAGTTACCTTCGCTGTTTGTCCACTTCATTTACACCCTTCTATGTATGCTTTCCCTCCTCCCTCCCTCAGAGACAGAGAGATAGAACGACAGAGATGGGTATGATGAATGGGTGTGTGGATGCGTGAGTTATCATCGTTAACATTATCATCATGGCCATATTCATCATTACTATGAGTGTCCATGTATACGATACCATATGAAAGTTAAATTTCATCTCTGACATTACTGATGACCAAAAAGGAACCTTATTTTGGGTGATAAAAGTCTAGATATCAAGTAGGCTATGAATCACAGTAGTAGTAAAAATATAATTTTAAAAGTACATTAAATCATAAAAAACATGTAAACCTATAGAGTCACAACAAAACAAATCCAATCACATGAAATCACAAGGCTACATAAAAATCACATGCATTTAAACATTTCGACGTTCTACAGTAAAGATCGAGTGAACACACTTCACTAAAAATAACATGATATGTCCCACGGCCAATATATAATGGACTACGTTAGCGTGCTGTTTTCACTCGTTTCTCATTCTTAGATATTACAAGTTAATTATTTTCCCGCTGCAACACGACATTTTATTTAGGTAAATGTCTTGAGTTTCTAGATATCAGTCTGTTATAGTTGTGAAATTTTATCTTTAATGTTTCTTGAATTAGCGTTTCTTGTTATTAAACATTTTCCATTACTCTTTTGTGTTATCGATAACTTACTTTTTTCTCTTCATGATAGTAAGCTTTTGTGAAAGAAATTGTTTATTACAATACTCATAGTTGTTTTTTTCGTACATAACTAATGGATCATTAGTAGTATATTTATGTAAACAAAACATTATTAATTTACTTTTACGAACTTTGGGTTTCAGATAAGTGACGAGGATCATTCTGAAAATAAATGCTTTTATTTGCATATCTACTGGGAAATTCTTTCCGTGAATAGGATTCGTATAAACAACTACTTCTCGGGGTGTCTTGGCGGTGCAGGATACAATATCATGTGTTTTGTGATCTTTACTACTTAAACATTATGAAGGGAGACCTCTGGTGAACATGAGGTGTGGGATGAAGTACGGTGATAAAAATGATCCCATTAATATCCCTTTATGGTGTAAAGTTGATATCACAGTCGTTGAAAGATAACTCTTTCCGGCCGAAGGGAAAAGTGGCGTACGACATCCTGTGGTCTTGATAAGAGGTTAATTTGCATCGTTGACACTATTGTTACGCGCAATTTCAAGCGACCGATTTGTAGTAAAGCACATTCTTTCTTCCTTTCATCCATGGTTATACATGTGAGGATAAATGATATATCCACAGAACTCTTTATGCTGACTGTTCGTAAAGACGTTTATATTCGGGAGAGAGGAGGGCACTTAACACTGGCTCCCCCGTTTATGCAACATGGTGAAAATCAATTCAAAAAAGTGTTTGTGGTCGTTTTGAAAATAATAATAATAATAATAATAATAATAATAATAATAATAATAATAATGATAATAATAATAATAATAATAATAATAATAATAATAATGGTCATGGAAATGACAGTGATAATGATAATAATAACAATGATCATGATTCAGTTACTGAATGATTATGGTCATTGTAGTGAAGTGGATACGTGATCTTTACGCCTCTCATACCAGAAAAGCCATGAGTGCTATCTCTTATAATAACTCCATTGTCCTCAGCCGACCCCATACAGCCGTGACAATTGATAAATTGACCTTAGAACACGCTAATCCCACCCTTATTGCTTATAAAAAAATTCCCCTCCGTTTTTCTTTTTCCTGTGTGTAAATTATGTGTTTTTTAAATACAAAAAATGTTCGTCAAAAAATGTTATTTTTCTGAATCACAAAATATGTTATGCTATCTTTTCGATTTTCGAAATGATTTTATTTTTTGTGAAACTCCAATTTTGTCCCCTTATCAAACCAAAAAAAAGGTAAACCCGGCACTCTCCGTGGAAAAAGGAACGGGGAAAACCTCCCACGCCCCCCAAGAATCACAACGGAAAATGCAATTGATTCATGCTGTGACCACGGCGGGCTCAGACATCAACCTACCGTTAAAAAAATAAAAAAATTTTTTAGTTTTGTCAACCCATAACCCCTTTTTTCCCAAAAACTGTTATAAGGTCCCCCTTTTTCCTTCCCCACAAAAACCTAGGGGACCATATGTATGGGAATTTTTTTTCATTCCAAATTCTTTCTGTTTTTCATTATGTATGTTTCAAAAACGATTTGTTCATAAAAATTTTTGAGCATTTTAAAAAAGACCGCTCTTGCCAGCAAACGGGTAGGGGCGGGGCGCGATGACAATAACGCAAAGATAATTATAACCCAAAAAATATATTATAATAAAAAAAGAAAAACTTGACCATAAAAAAAAAATTACCAGTTATAATCAATCTTTTAAAAACCTGTTAATCAGTATTTTTCGTGGCAAAATAAATACAACCCCCAAAATTATCTACCCCTCTGTGCGCTTTTCGGGAAGGGGGCCAAAGAGTCTATTCACATGGGGGGTCTTTTTCCCGCACAATTTAGTCTATAACGATGCCTCACTAAACATTCAAGGATTATCCAGACAAACGTTCACTTGATCAAGGAATGCCAACAAGCTCCCTTATCCACGCGGTTGGGAAAGTGAAGCCCAGAAAAAATTTAGGGAAATAATCACAAATATCAAGATGACAGTAAGTGAAAAAAAAATAATAATAATAAAGAATGAAATCAACAAGAAATTTAGTTTTTTTTTTCACGGAGTATAATCGTTCAGCTGGCAAAACTGTGCCATGGTCGACTATTATTAATATTTTACTCAATTTCAGTTATAATATTTGCTTCCTTCCAACTTTATTTTATCACCAAATACTCTTACTGATTAACTAAAAGCGGCATTTTTTTACTAGAAAGAAAAATTTCGGATTTTCTATTTTTGGGGTTTAAAAAATAGGGGGTTTGGGATAGATGGGCACGGTTGTATGATGTATGATAATCAATAAAATGGGCAGATTGTTTTTTTCTTTTTAGTTTTCTTACTTGAATTGTTGTAAATCGATGAAAATTCGATTCAATTCAATATTCATAGAATCCACGACTATCTTCAACGCACAGTTCATCCAGGAGATTTTTGTCAACATTAGTCTCTTCCTGGACGATGAGGGATGTCAACGCCCAGACTTATGGTAAGTCTTAAATTTGTATTTATTAGGTATCATAACACAAGACGACCATTATACACCATGGCAATGGTTTTTTTCCAGTGGTTGTATGGTAGATGGGATGGTAGTTCAGGAGAATTCACATTCAATTAAAGCTACAGAGTGTGGTGTTGATACTATGGAAGGGATAAGCCTTTAGTGTTTTACAAGGCAATATAGACACTTTATCTCGAGGACATAAGGGTGATAATCTACGGGTATTGTAAACAATGGCGCCACTGTGCTCTTTGCCGGGTCAGCAGAAGCAGGAGAGGCCAGGGCGCTCGTGTGACATTCCTGCAGCAGTTCAGTGCCAACCGTGATCGAACGTGGACATTCGAGCGGATTTATCCTTATTTAATTTTATCAATTCTGGTTAATACCGTACTGATTTCCGAGCAACGCGAACGAAGTGACATTGACAAGGGTCTGCATCACTCTGTGTCTACGAGGGGAGCCTAGTACTTGCCAGCAGACGAGGGAATTCATCTGTTTAAGTAAGTAAACTCTATAAAATGTATAGAGTTATTCCTCGTTTAATAACCATCTTGAAGTAATACTTATATAGAGCGAATCTTACAAGAGTGAAAGCAAACGTAAAATGTGGGTGTATTATTCTTCTAACACAGAGCCCGCTCCGGAGAGAGGAACACAAATCCAGTGGCCATACGTGTGGATTTATCTGGGGTATATTCAACTCATCATTATTATCTTTACTCAAGGGAGTGTCAAGGATGGTAAGAAGTAGTATAACAGTTAGGTAATACTTGGTGACATCTATTGGCATAAATAAATTGCTTAATAATATATAATACAATTTTTAATAAAACTCTCTTACAGGAGCTGCTCTGTAGACAGCGAGAACCAAAGGGAAATTGTGTTCGTATGTGCGTGAGTACGTGACGTCACAAGAGCGAGCGAGAGCGTGATTGGACACCAGAGCATGCTATGAGTCCACGAGACGTAACGAGTGTGGCTCATTGGCTCAAGTGAGGAAGACGAAAGAAAACGGAGTGCGAGTGGCGCAAACGCGTGTAAGAAACGCGACATCACCAAAAGGGAGGAATTTATCAGTCTGAGAGCGGAGGCAGCACACTGAAGAGCAATGCTGATCGGGCCTCCGCTTATGTATAATTTAGTAAATTTATATTGCATGAGTGCATGAACTTTAATAAAAGATTATTATTTCTTTCGAAAATACACTCCTGAAAGTAATTATTGACTGTATATGTATAAGTATTTTATGCATGTGCTTTTAAGTGATTTTAGATAAATATTTGAGCATTAATAGTTCAAGTGATTTATAAAGCAAAAATGTTTTACTAACATTATCACAACAAAACCTTTCGACCATTTCATGATACATACGTCTTATATCACATTGATTTTGGCTTCCTTAATTGGTTCAAGTGTAATAATTTTCTTTCCCCAAAGAAAGAAAGAAAGAAAAACGGTTTTACGTGTTAATAACAAGGTGTTATACACTCTGGAAAAATAGCTGTGTAGTACTGGTGTTGAGGGACTTCGGAAAAAAAGAAGAGACCACAAAACGCAGGTGAGTTGCGAGAGTCGTTGGCTTGACTCTACTTGCTGTTTCAGGTAGGACTTTGTAAGTTGGATTGCGAGGCCCGAGTGCCTGACTGAGACTTGAAATTCCAGGAAGTGATTGTGACTCGGAAGTAACAAGACACAAGTAAAGGGAAAATGAACCCTAGAACACTGAAAATAGACAGTACTACCAGCCGGTGTAAATGTGCAAGTCCGAGGAAGACAGCAGTCGAAGGGTACAGCGGAAAACAGTGACGAAGATACTGCTTTGGCGGGGGAGCCAAGTCTAAGGGATATACTCTGCTCTGTTCATAAGGCTGTAGCGGACCTAAGCGACGAGGTATCGGCGAGTGCGGATCCTGAATCAGGAATCTCTGAAATTCGAGGACAGTTAACATATATTTCCAGTTCCCAAGGGGAGAGCAACATCCTACAAGAATCCATTACTTGGGCAGAGACCGTCGACGACATGCAGCGAGAAGTAGAACAGCCGCTGACCACTATGATGGAGCTGACCAGAGAGGTTGAACGACTGAATGAGGAATTAACAAGGGTTGATCAGCAAGCCACAACAACTCGACCTACAGCACCAAACTCGGCAGGAACCGTTGTGAGGACTGCACCCGTTAAAGAGGTACTAAGAAGCAGTTGTGTCCCTACGTTCACAGGAAACGAAGATGAGCTGACTGTGGGCAAATGGGCCGAGTCCGAAATGAATCGGACAGCACTCACGGGAGAACTAAACTTCGCCGCCAGTTACATCCACCCTGAAAAGGGGAGCGCCAAGATCTCACGGGATGAGTCCAAGTTCCCCCAAAAGAAGAAATTTTGGGATGAATACTTAAGGGAAGCCGAGCGATATCAGGATGAGTCCTTTGAAGAGTGGATGCATAGCGACAAAGCTATCTGCATGAACTTCACTTTTTTAAGAGTATGGCCTTTCCCAGAAGATATGTCATTCTCCATAACCATGAGAGCTTTGGCAGCAACTATGGTTGGCTGTGCTTTGGACAAGTACAGAATTGGAGAGGAATGGGATGTACAGAAATTAAAAAGTCTCCCGTACTCACAAATCATGGAAGATTACAGGAGATGGGTGGAGAAAAACAGGGAGAAGGATTCTTATTTCCAGTCAACCCTACGTCCCCGGTTTAAAACCACTGCAGCTGGGAAGTCACGATTAACAGTGGTAAGGGAAGAAAGACCAATGGAATCTCAGAGGAGAGATCTCTCTTGGCAAAAGGGAAGCAAGTTCTTCTGTGATGTCCATGGATGGAACACCTCCCATCCCAAGGACCGATGCTGGAGCTCCAAGAAGAGGGAACAACTACCAGCAGGTGGAAGGGCTAAGGCTGGCCAAGGGGCTCAACCTCAACGGAGATTGCCGTCGACAAGGGCAAAACCCAAGAACCCGGCAAAAATTAAATGTTTCTTCTGTGAAGAAAAGGGGCATATAGTCAAAGACTGTCCACAGAAGAAAAATTACCCAGCAGTCTTTTACTGCAGTTTGGGACGCAGGGGCGAGCTTAACATTGGTTAATTATTCTATGTACAGGGAACAGGAGGGGAAAGAGAAGGACCACAAGGAACCTTCCTCCTCCGCTTGTACCACGTTAACCACTCGTAAGTGGAGTATTTGCATGCGAACCGGTGAAGGTATCTGGGAGGCCCAAATGACCTTCAGAATGGGAGGAAAGGTTTTCTCTCCTAGGTGCTATGTATTTCAGGACAAGGGCATTAACTTTACCAGGGGATTGCGGTGTTCTTGTTGTTAAATGCTATTAGATTTTGACAAATGGAAAAACTGTCAAGGATCTAAAGTCCTGCACAGAGTTTGTGCACGGACACAAACAAGTTTAGTCACTAAGGTGGTAAGGAGTCGCCAGTTGAATGCGAGTCTGGAGGACCAGAGCAAAGAATCGAGGATGATTTAGCAGAGCAGGATCAAATTAACTCAGGAATATGAAGTGATTTCATCAGAAACTATTACTGTTCCTCTGGGAAAGGCAGCTGTATTAACAGAATATCTCAAAAGAAAAGGTGGAGAAATGGAGATGGAACTCCAATAATTGTAAAAGGAAATCCATTGCAGGAGGATTGTGTTATCATTCCTGTTATATACAAAGCAGAGATCAGGTGAAAACCCTAAACTTGTAACTGGGGTACACTACCAGTACTAATACATCAAAAATGGAGGATAGCCCAGTTATTCCCTATGGAAGATATGAATTGTTTGGTAATTTAGGCAAGGGCTACAATGAAAAACAGAGTTTTGGCTAATTAGCAGTAAATCCTGTAATCATGGAAATACTGGACGATGGCGATGTAGACAATGACTCAGAACAGGCACTTCAGATCGACCTCAACAGGTGAAAGCAGACTTTCAATGAGGATCACTTTCAGAAATTATTAAGAGAATTAAAGGCAGATATTTAGGTACTATCTACAAGCCAGAGGAAAGATGCAGAAAGAATACTGAGACTTTCAGGTAGCCTTTAATTTGAAGGGGGAGCCACTTGGAAAAACAAACTTGGTTACTGATCAAACAGATCCAGTAGTGGTGAAGGGTTTATTCCACTCATGTTTATTCCCTATGCGGGACAGCCCAGCTATGGAGGCAGAGGTCCAAGCCTTGGTGGATCAAGGTGATATAAGTATCATTCGTCTGAATGGAATTGTTGGTATGTCAGAAGAACTCCTCTTCTCTGCGTGTGATAAGCAAGTTTGACTGTCAATGCATATATGACTCGTTTGGGGATGGTAAAACATGGAGTTGCTGCGCTTAACTCTATGTATTAAGAGGATCTACGTGCACTACAGAGGTTGTTTACATTCGGATATAAAAACTTTGCCGTTAGATGGCCATACATAAAAAGAAAACATACTCTTACATGGGTAACTAAACAAATAGAATTTCACCTTAGATAATGTAATATGAGGTATATCATAGGTACATGAAATAAAGTATCCTTTATAATAACATCTTTGATATTCTAACAGGAATGCTCCAATTGTCTTAGTAAAAAGGAAGAAGTGTTATCTTTTACCACAAATTGAAGATATCTTGTATCAGGTTAGTCAGAGTAAGAGGTTTTCCTCACTAGATTCAAGAAGTGAATATCACCAGGTGCCATTAAACAAGGGGTTCTTAGGAGAGATTGGCATTTTTTATGCACCTAGAACATTATGAATATAATGTGATGCCTTTTGAAGTGTCCAGCGCCCCAAGGACATTTCAAAGACGTATGAACAGTGTTCAGTGTTTAAAATGGAAAGGGATTGCAATTATTTTGGATGTTGCAATCCGGGAAATAGAGCATCTTGTGATTTATTCCAGGCAAGTTGGCGAAGAGCTGAATTTGGTCAAGTAATGGAAGCTCAAACTTCAAGGGAAGGGGGAAAGAGGGACTGGATGTAATTGTAGACGATGATTTCGATAAGGAGAAGGAATGAATAAAACTCATATGTATGGACCAGGGGATTGTGCATGGCTGCATGAGGACCATGCTTGGACTAATTTTATAGAGACATGATCACACATGACCACATCACAAACACCAATACCTATTTTACATAAATTTTTGATGGAGCAGGACGTGATTGTTCCCAATATGGAATTTAGTTTTATGCTTCTTGCAGATATTGAGCCATGTTGAAAGGGATGTGCATTATGATACTGGAGGCCTGACTGTGGATGGTTTGTCTCTGGGTGTAGCCCTGATTAGAAGAGAAGGTCCTCACCGAGGACATCCACAGGAGTTGTGGAATATCAGGATCTATGACCAATTACCAAGACTCTGGAACAGCTTCAAGACGTTACTAGAAGTGATATATACCACTGTCAAGGGAGAGAAAAAGCTTCAACTCTAGAAGCATGGGTGCATGTAGCAGGACATAAGTTGGTGTGATGACTAAGAGGTTTCAGAGAGGTTTTAAATGGTGCTAGGGAGAGCCAAAATTGGTAAAATTTGGGTGAAAAAGAAGCCTATTTGATGGTGTTGACCATAGAGTGGCTGAGGCTAACGGTTTAGGAGCTCAGGCAGTGGCCATAAAACTTCATTTGTCATGGCAATTTACTGTGTTGAAGGATATGGCGAGTACACTTGACATAACAACTAAGGAGGTCGCACGGCTCAATGCTCATGTAAGGAACCTTTCACTCAGTATTAATTGGCAAATCAGGGAGGTTTAGTGGAACAAGAAAATGGATAATTTGGAAGCCAAATGCAAAACACTGGAAACAGCCTCACCTCAGTTCACGCAAATGTAACGGAACCTATCTTGTCCAGAGATCCAAGGGTAGTTCATGATCATTTTAATCAGTCTAAAGCAAGTTTGCAAAAGCTAATGCATCTATCAATGATTTGTGAAGGCAATTACCTCCATGGACCAGGATAATGCTGTTCTGTTTGGTCGAACAGATCATCATATGTTAACTCAGGTTACATATGGGTTAGTGTAATCTTGAAACTATTTTGATTATTAGCCTTTGTTTTACCTTATATCTCTGGAGCTGGTCAAGGAACAAGATAGAAAGAGGTTACTTTGTAGGGTAATGAGTCATGGTGCTCAATCTGCACTCTTCCCCCCCCCTATAT
>NC_051420.1:2664572-2675486 GCF_015228065.2 Penaeus monodon
GTTTACAAAAGGACATTTGAAAAGATGCAAAAAAACAAAAAAATATGTCCCCATATTTTAAACAAGATAAAGAAAACAATTAATTAGGAAAGAAAATGTAAAAGCAAGTGTTCGACTAAGCATTCTATTTTTATTTATTTCTCCTTTTTCTCGCTCTCCGTTGTGCTCCAATTCAGTTACCTTCGTGTTTGTCCACTTCATTTACACCCTTCTATGTATGCTTTCCCTCCTCCCT
The DNA here is from genome assembly GCF_015228065.2 of Penaeus monodon. Lineage (NCBI taxonomy): Eukaryota > Metazoa > Arthropoda > Malacostraca > Decapoda > Penaeidae > Penaeus > Penaeus monodon. The sequence goes on from NC_051420.1 coordinate 2,664,808, forward strand.
CCCTCAGAGACAGAGAGATAGAACGACAGAGATGGGTATGATGAATGGGTGTGTGGATGCGTGAGTTATCATCGTTAACATTATCATCATGGCCATATTCATCATTACTATGAGTGTCCATGTATACGATACCATATGAAAGTTAAATTTCATCTCTGACATTACTGATGACCAAAAAGGAACCTTATTTTGGGTGATAAAAGTCTAGATATCAAGTAGGCTATGAATCACAGTAGTAGTAAAAATATAATTTTAAAAGTACATAAATCATAAAATACATGTAAACCTATAGAGTCACAACAAAACAAATCCAATCACATGAAATCACAAGGCTACATAAAAATCACATGCATTTAAACATTTCGACGTTCTACAGTAAAGATCGAGTGAACACACTTCACTAAAAATAACATGATATGTCCCACGGCCAATATATAATGGAAACTACGTTAGCGTGCTGTTTTCACTCGTTTCTCATTCTTAGATATTACAAGTTAATTATTTTCCCGCTGCAACACGACATTTTATTTAGGTAAATGTCTTGAGTTTCTAGATATCAGTCTGTTATAGTTGTGAAATTTTATCTTTAATGTTTCTTGAATTAGCGTTTCTTGTTATTAAACATTTTCATTACTCTTTTGTGTTATCGATAACTACTTTTTTCTTTATGATGTAAGCTTTTTTTGAAAGAAATTGTTTTTTAAAACAATACTCATAGTTGTTTTTTTCGTAACATAACTAATGGATCATTAGTAGTATATTTATGTAAACAAAACATTATTAATTTACTTTTACGAACTTTGGGTTTCAGATAAGTGACGAGGATCATTCTGAAAATAAATGCTTTTATTTGCATATCTACTGGGAAATTCTTTCCGTGAATAGGATTCGTATAAAACAAACTACTTCTCGGGGTGTCTTGGCGGTGCAGGATACAATATCATGTGTTTTGTGATCTTTACTACTTAAACATTATGAAGGGAGACCTCTGATGAACATGAGGTGTGGGATGAAGTACGGTGATAAAAATGATCCCATTAATACCCCTTTATGGTATAAAGTTGATATCACAGTCGTTGAAAGATAACTCTTTCCGGCCGAAGGGAAAAGTGGCGTACGACATCCTGTGGTCTTGATAAGAGGTTAATTTGCAATCCAGCTTGGACAAACTATATAGATGTTACCGCTGCAATTTCAAGCGACCGATTTGTGTAAAGCACATTCTTTCTTCCTTTCATCCATGGTTATACATGTGAGGATAAATGATATATCCACAGAACTCTTTATGCTGACTGTTCGTAAAGACGTTTATATTCGGGAGAGAGGAGGCACTGCTCCCCGCTTATGAACAGGTGAAAATCAATTCAAAAAAGGTTGTGGTCGTTTTAAAATAATAATATAATAATATAAAAATAATAAAAATAAAATGTAAATAATAATAAAATAATAATAATAATAATAATAATAATAAATAATAATAATAATAATAATAATAATAATAACAATGTCATGAAATGACATGATAATGATAATAATAACAATGACATGATTCGTTACTGAATGATTAGTCTTTGTAGTGAAGTGGATACGTGATCTTTACGCCTCTATACCAGAAAAGCCATGTGTTACTTTATAATACTCCACTTCTAAAGCCGACCCCAACAGGTTACAGCCGTGACAATTGATAAATCGACCTTAGAACACGTAATCCCACCTTATTGCTTAATAAACAATTCCATCCGTTTTTTTATTCCGTGTGTATAATTATGGTGTTTATACTCAAAATGTTCGTCGAAAATGCTTTATCTGAATCACTAAAAATGATCGGCTATCTTTATCGATATTCGAAATGATTTTATGTTTTGTGAATACTCAGCAATTTTGTCCCCTTATCAAACCTAAAAAGGTAACACCGGCACTCTCCGTGGAAAGGAACTGGGGAACCTACCACGTACTCACTCCAAGAGCATCACAACGTGAAAACTGCAATTGAGTATCATGCTGTGACCACGGCGGCTCAGACATCAACCTACCGTTAAAAGAAGATCAAAAACCTTTTTAGTCTTGTCAACACCATAACTCTCTTCTTACACACAACTGTATATAAGGTACCCTTGTTCCTTCACCACGAAACCATCATGTGACCAATATGTATCGGAATTTTTGTTCATTCAAATTCTTTCATGTTTTCATTATGATATGTTTCCAAAACGATATTTGTTCATAGAAATTTCTGAGCAGTTAAGACAGACCGCTCGTTGCCAGCAAGCGGGTAGGTCGGGACGCGATGACAATAACGACAACGATAATTATAACCAAAATGATATAATAATGATAATAAAAACAGAACACTTGACCATAATAAAAATGAATTACCAGATTATAATCAAGTCTTAAAAACACTGTTAACCTCAGTATACAGTGGCATATAATAATACAACCCGCAAATTATCACCCCTCTGTGCGCTTTGTCGGCGAAAGGGCACACGGTCTATTTACAATGGGGTTTTTCCTGCACTAATTTAGTCTATAACGATGCCTCACTAAACATTCAAGGATTATCCAGACAAACGTTCACTTGATCAAGGAATGCCAACAAGCATCCAATTATCCACGCGGTAGGTAAAGTGAGAGCCACAGAACAATTGAGGAATACTAATCACAAATATCAAGATGACAGTAAGTGAAAAAAATAATAATAATAAAGAATGAAATCAACAAGAAATTTAGTTTTTTTTTTCACGGAGTATAATCGTTCAGCTGGCAAAACTGTGCCATGGTCGACTATTATTAATATTTTACTCAATTTCAGTTATAATATTTGCTTCCTTCCAACTTTATTTTTATCAGTCCGAAATACGTACATTACATGATTATACTAATAGCGGCATTTATTACTAGAAAGAATATTGTCGGATTTTCTATTTTTGTTGAAATATAGGGTTTGGGATAGCTGGGCACGGTTGTATGATGTATGATAATCAATAAAATGGGTAGATTGTTTTTTTCTTTTTAGTTTTCTTACTTGAATTGTTGTAAATCGATTAAATTCGATTCAATTCAATATTCATAGAATCCACGACTATCTTCAACGTACAGTTCATCCAGGAGATTTTTGTCAACATTAGTCTCTTCCTGGACGATGAGGGATGTCAACGCCCAGACTTATGGTAAGTCTTAAATTTGTATTTATTAGGTATCATAACACAAGACGACCATTATACACCATGGCAATGGTTTTTTTCCAGTGGTTGTATGGTAGATGGGATGGTAGTTCAGGAGAATTCACATTCTATTAAAGCTACAGAGTGTGGTGTTGATACTATGGAAGGGATAAGCCTTTAGTGTTTTACAAGGCATATAGACACTTTATCTCGAGGAACATAAGGGTGATAAATCTACGGGTATTGAAAAACAATGGCGCCACTGTGCTCTTTCCCGGGTCAGCAGAAGCAGGAGAGGCCAGGCGCTCGTGTGACATTCCTGCAGCAGTTCAGTGCCAACCCGTGATCGAACGTGGACATCGAAGCGGATTTACCCTTATTTAATTTATCAATTCTGGTTAATACCGTACTGATTTCCGAGCAACGCGAACGAAGTGGACATTGACAAGGGTCTGATCACTCTGTGTTACGAGGGGAGCCTAGTACTTGCCAGCAGACAAGGGAATTCATCTGTTTAAGTAAGTAAACTCTATAAAATATATAGAGTTTTTACTGTTAATAACCATTGAAGTAATACTTAATAGAGCGAATCTAAAGATGAAAAACAAGTAAATGGGTGTATTATTCTTCTAACACAGAGCCCGCTCCGGAGAGGGGGAACACAAATCCAGGCCAAAGTGTGGATTATCTGGGGATATTCAACCATCATTTTATCTTACTCAAGGAGTGTCAAGGATGGTAAGAAGTAGTATACAGTTAGGTAATAAATGGGGACATCTATTGGGATAAAAAAAATTGCTTAATAATATATAATACAATTTTAATTTAAAAAATCTCTTACAGGGAAACTGCTCTGTAGGGCAGCGAGAACCAAAGGAAATTGTGTTGTATGTGGTGAGTACGTGACGTCACAAGGAGCGAGCGAGAGCGTGATTGGACACCAGAGCATGCTATGAGTCCACGAGACGTAACGAGTGTGGCTCATTGGCTCAAGTGAGGGGGGGACGAAAGAAAACGGGAGTGCGAGTGGCGCAAACGCGTGTAAGAAACGCGACACACCAAAAAGGGAGGGAATTTATCAGTTGAGAGCGGAGGCAGACACTGAAGAGCAATGCTGATCGGGCCTCCGCTATGTATAATTTAGTAAAAATTTTTATTGCATGAGTGCATGAACTTTAATAAAAGATTTTTATTTCTTTCGAAAATACACTCCTGAAAGTAATTATTGATGTATATGTATAAAATATTTTATGCATGTGCTTTTAAGTGATTTTAGATAAATATTTGGCATTAATAGTTCAAGTGATTTATAAAGCAAAAATGTTTTACTAACATTATCACAACAAAACCTTTCGCCCATTTGATGATACATCGTCTTATATCACATTTATTTTGGCTTCCTAATTGGTTCAAGTGTAATAATTTTCTTTCCTCAAAAAAAGAAAGAAAAAAAAACGGTTTTTGTGTTAATAAAAGGGGTTATACACTCTGGAAAAATAGCTGTGTAGTATGGTGTTGAGGGACTTCGGAAAAAAAAGAAGAGACCACAAAAAGCAGGTGAGTTGCGAGAGTCGTTGGCTTGACTTACTTGCTGTTTTAGGTAGGACTTTGTTTAAGTTGGATTGCGAGGCCCGAGTGCCTGACTGAGACTTGAAATTCCAGGAAGTGATTGTGACTCGGAAGTAACAAGACACAAGTAAAGGGAAAGAACCCTGAAACACTGAAAATAGACAGTTACTACCAGCCGGTGTAAATGTGCAAGTCCGAGGAAGACAGCAGTCGAAGGGTACAGCGGAAAACAGTGACGAAGATACTGCTTTGGCGGGGGAGCCAAGTCTAAGGGATATACTCTGCTCTGTTCATAAGGCTGTAGCGGACCTAAGCGACGAGGGTATTATCGGCGAGGTGCGGACCCTGAATCAGGAATCTCTGAAATTCGAGGACAGTTAACATATATTTCCAGTTCCCAAGGGGAGAGCAACATCCTACAAGAATCCATTACTTGGGCAGAGACCGTCGACGACATGCAGCGAGAAGTAGAACAGCCGCTGACCACTATGATGGAGCTGACCAGAGAGGTTGAACGACTGAATGAGGAATTAACAAGGGTTGATCAGCAAGCCACAACAACTCGCCCTACAGCACCAAAACTCGGCAGGAAACCGTTGGAGGACGCACCCGTTAAAGAGGTACTAAGAAGCAGTTGTGCCCCTACGTTCAAGGAAACGAAGATGAGCTGACTGTGGGAAAATGGGCCGACGTCCGAAATGATCGGACAGCACTCACGGGAGAACTAAAACTTCGCCGCCAGTTAATCCACCTGAAAAGGGGAGCGCCAAGATCTACGGGATGAGTCCAAGTTCCCCAAAAGAAGAAATTTTGGGATGAATACTTAAGGGAAAGCCGAGCGATATCAGGATGAGTCCTTTGAAGAGTGGATGCATAAGCGACAAAGCTATCTGCATGAACTTAACTTTTTTAAGAGTATGGCCTTTCCAGAAGATATGCATTCTCCATAACCATGAGAGCTTGGCAGCAACTATGGTTGGCTGTGCTTTGGAAAAGTACAGAATTGGAGAGGAATGGGATGTACAAAAATTTAAAAAAAGTCTCCCGTACTCACAAATCATGGAAGATTACAGGAGATGGGTGGAGAAAAAACAGGAGAAGGATTCTATTTCCAGTCAACCCTACGCCCCCGGTTAAAACCACTGCAGTGGGAAGTCACGATTAACCAGTGTAAGGGAAGAAAGCCCAAATGGAATCTCAGAGGAGAGATCTTCTTGGCAAAAGGGAAGCAAGTTCTTCTGTGATGTCCCATGGATGGAACACCTCCCATCCCAAGGACCGGGTGCTGGAGCTCCAAGAAGAGGGGAAAAACTACAGCAGGTGGAAGGGCTAAGGGTGGCCAAGGGGCCTCAACCTCAACGGAGATTGCCGTCGACAAGGGCAAAACCCAAAGAACCCGGCAAAAATTAAATGTTTCTTCTGTGAAGAAAAGGGCATATAGTCAAAGACTTTTCCACAGAAGAAAAATTACCCAGCAGTCTTTTACTGCAGTTTGGGACGCAGGGGCGAGCTTAACATTGGTTAATTATTCTATGTTTAAAGGGAACAGGAGGGGGAAAGAGAAGGACCACAAGGAACCTTCCTCCTCCGCTTGTACCACGTTAACCACTCGTAAGTGGAGTATTTTCATGCGAACCGGTGAAGGTATCTGGGGAGGCCCAAATGCCCTTCAGAATGGGGAGGAAAGGTTTTCTCTCTAGGTGCTATGTATTTCAGGACAAGGCATTAACTTTCCAGGGGATTGCGGTGTTCTTTGGGTTAAATTGCTATTAGATTTTGACAAAAAGGAAAAACTTGTCAAGGATCTAAAGTCCTGCACAGAGTTGTGCACGGACACAAACAAGTTTAAATCACTAAGGTGGTAAGGAGTCGCCAGGTGAATGCGAGTCTGGAGGACCAGAGCAAAGAATCGAAGGTGATTTTGCAGAGCAGGATCAAATTAACTCAGGAATATGAAGTGATTTCATCAGAAACTATTACTGTTCCTCTGGGAAAGGGAGCGTATTAACAGAAAATCTCAAAAGAAAAGGTTGGAGAAATGGAGGAGGAACTCCAATAATTGTAAAAGGAAATCCATTGCAGGAGTATTGTGTTATCATTCCTGTTATATACAAAGCAGAGGTCAGGTGAAACCCCAACTTGTAACTGGGGTACACTACCAGTACTAATACATCAAAAATGGAGGATAGCCCAGTTATTCCCCATGGAAGATATGAATTGTTTGGTAATTTAGGCAAGGGCTACAATGAAAAAAGAGTTTTGGCTAAATTAGCAGTAAATCCTGTAATCATGGAAATACTGGACGATGGCGATGTAGACAATGACTCAGAACAGGCACTTCAGATCGACCGCAACAGGTGAAAGCAGATTTCAATGAGGATTCACTTTCAGAAATTATTAAGAGAATTAAAGGCAGATATTTAGGTACTATCACAAGCCAGAGGAAAGATGCAGAAAGAATACTGAGACTTTCAGGTAGCCTTAATTTGAAGGAGGAGCCACTTGGGAAAAGAAACTTGGTTACTCATCGAACAGATTCAGTAGATGGTTTAAGGGTTTATATTCCACTCATGTTTATTCCCTATGCGGTACAGCCAGCTATGGGGGCAGAGGTCCAAGCCCTTTGGGGGATCAAAGTGATATAAGTATCAGTTCGTCTGAGGAAAGAATTGTTGGTAGTTCAGAAGAATCATCTTTTCTGCGTGTGATAAGCAAGTTTGAGGTAATGCATATATGACTGTTTTGGGGGTTTGGGGAAAAAAATGGAGTTGCGCCTTAAATTATTATTAAGGAGGATCACGTGGCATACAGAGGGGTTTTTTTTACATTTCGGATATAAAAACTTTGCCGTTAATGGCTACATAAAGAAAAAATACTCTACATGGGAAATAAACAAATAGAATTTCACCTTAGATAATGTAATATGAGGTATATCATAGGTACATGAAATAAAGATCCTTTACAAATAACATCTTTGATTTTTTCTAACAGGAATGCTCCAATTGTCTTAGTAAAAAGGAAGAAAGTTTTATCTTTTACCACAAATTAAAAGATATCTTGTATCAGGTTAGTCAGAGTAAGAGGTTTTCCTCACTAGATTCAAGAATGAATATCACCAGGTGCCATTAAACAAGGGGTTCTTAGGAGAGATCGGGATTTTTTTTGCACCCAGAACATCATGAATATAATGTGATGCCTTTTAGATTGCCTAATGCCCCAAGGGGCATTTCAAAGACGTGTGAACAGAGTGTTCAGTAGTCAAATTGGAAAGGGATTGCAACTATTTTGGATGTTGCAATCCGGGAATAGAGCATCTTGTGATTTATTCCAGGCAAGTTGGCGAAGGAGGGTGATTTGGTCAAGAATGGAAGCTCAAACTTCAAGGGAAGGGGAAGAGGGATGGATGTAATTTTAGACGATGATTTTGATCAGGAGAAGGAATGAATAAAACAATATGTATGGACCAGGGGATTGTGCCTGGCTGCATGAAAGGACCATGCTTGGAAATAATTTTATATAGACATGATCACACATGAAACCCCAACACAAACACCAATACCTATTTTACATAAATTTTTGATGGGGGCAGGACGTGATGGTTCCAATATGGAATTTAGTTTTATGGGTTTTTGCAGATATTAAGCCATGTTGAAAGGGATGTGCATTATGATTTCTGGAGGCCTGACTGTGGATGGTTTGTCTCTGGGTGTAGCCCTGATTAGAAGAGAAGGTCCTCACCGAGGACATCCACAGGAGTTGTGGAATATCAGGATCTATGACCAATACCAAGACTCTGGAACAGCTCAAGACGTTACTAGAAGTGATATATACCACTGTCAAGGGAGAGAAAAAAGCTTCAACTCTAGAAGCATGGGTGCATGTAGCAGGACATAAGTTGGTTGATGACTAAGAGGTTTCAGAGAGGTTTTAAATGGTGCTAGGGAGAGCCAAAATTGTAAAAATTTGGGTGAAAAGAAGCCTATTTGATGGTGTGACCATAGAGTGGCTGAGGCTAACGGTTTAGGAGCTCAGGCAGTGGCCATAAAACTTCATGTCATGGCAATTTACTGTGTTGAAGGATATGGCGAGTACACTTGACATAACAACTAAGGAGGTCGCACGGCTCAATGCTCATGTAAGGAACCTTTCACTCAGTATTAATGGCAAATCAGGGAGGTTTAGTGGAACAAGAAAATGGATAATTGGAAGCCAAATGCAAAACACTGGAAACAGCCTCACCTCAGTTCACGCAAATGTAACGGAACCTATCTTGTCCAGAGATCCAAGGGTAGTTCATGATCATTTTAATCAGTCTAAAGCAAGTTTGCAAAAGCTAATGCATCTATCAATGATTGTGAAGGCAATTACCTCCATGGACCAGGATAATGCTGTTCTGTTTGGTCGGACAGATCATCATATGTTAACTCAGGTTAACATATGGGTTAGTGTAATCTTGAAACTATTTTGATTATTAGCCTTTGTTTTACCTTATATCTCTGGAGCTGGTCAAGGAACAAGATAGAAAAGAGGTTATCTTTGTCAGGGGTAATGGAGTCATTGGTTGGCTCAACTCTGCAACCTCTCTCCCACCACTATATGCATGTAAACCTAGGCTGCCTATGTCTACAAATACTACTCTACTAGTTCTGACAGTATCCTACTAAGACCAATTGGTGGTTTTCTCTTGAAGTCATGAGTCACCGAGGATGTGTGATTTCAGTGGGGGAGCACATCAACGGCTAGACTTATGGTGGTAGTCATGGAATGGTATTTTATGGTAATCCTGACCAAGAAGGCCATTATTCACAATGGAAATGGTTTTCCAGTGATTGTATGGTAGATGGAACAGTTGTTCAGGAGAATTCACATTCCACTGAAGCTAGTGTGCTGTGATCCTATAGTGTTTACAAGGCACTCTAGACACTTTATCTTGGGAACTAAAAGTGATAATCTACAGGCCTTGTTTAATCTACAGGCCTTGTAAACAAGGGCACCATTGTACTCTATGATAGGTCAGCAGGTTCACAAGATCCCAGGGCGTCTGTGTGGCACTCGCACTCACTACCAACTGTGATCAAACATGGACAATCAAGTAAATTTATCCTTAGTGTATTTTATCAGTTCTGGTTAAAACCATACTGAATTCCATGGTGACATGAACCAAGACTCTGGAACATTGACAAGGGTCTGCATCATTTCGTATTCTCCAAGGGGAGATATTAGACTTGTCAGAAGATGAATGAATCAATCTGTATAAGTAAACTCTATTAAATTTATAAAGTTACCTCCTGTGTTTACAATAACCATTAGTGGTAATGCTGATATAGACTGAAAATTTGGGTGTATTCAACTTACTATCATCTTTACTCAAGGGAATATCTTGGGTGGTAAGAAGTAGTAGTGCAGCACTCGAAAGGGTGCTAGGTTACAAGGACACTGTGCATAATGTGACTAATCCCACTCTGTAACTGACAGACACTCACAGGGAAGACTAGTGTGACTGTTGCTTAAAGAGAGAAGTCATACAGGACCTGGTCACAGTTACATTCACCCTCACAGACAATATTGAGAATCATTCTCGAGGAAAAACTGTTATTACTCTATGGTGTAGTAAATGTGGTAAGTCAACAGCTAAGCATATTTTATGGGGTAATGGCAGGGTGGGAGAGGCTGATACTTGTACCAAGTGGTCACCACAGAAAGGGGGCGTTCCAAAACCTCACTCTCGTCAATGTTGCACAATGTATCTTGTTAAGCTGAGTTAAATTCTGTACTTGCACAGAGGTAATTTAGCAGCACTAATAAGAAGACAGCTGCAAAAGCCTAAATATTTGGTATATATTTTATGATTATATATTTTATTTTATATTATTATTAATTATTATATTATATTATATATTTTATTACTATTATTAACATTATTATCATTATTATTATTATTATTAG
>NC_051420.1:2680586-2698086 GCF_015228065.2 Penaeus monodon
GTGAGAAGAATCTTTGGGGAATTATCTTTGCTATAAAAATACAGTGTTGGGTTTTGAAATGCTGTAACACTCGCTAGCTTTGATGTACTTTTTGTTTGGCAGATGTAAATATATCGTACGTTATATATTTAGTGTGATAAAACATGTATTATCTTTTTGTTCCTATTCTGACTGCCAAAGTATATTAGGGGAAAGAAAGAGTTGAGAACCATTGGTGCTGAAGTTATGTAACTTGGTTTTTGCATCTCTGTTTTGAAATTACCCTGACATCACTTTGTGTGCTTTAGCATTGACCAGTATGCATATTCTTTGTGTTCATAAAGTATTTGGTCTTTGTATTGTGTACTTATAACCTCTCTCCAACCAGCATCAAACAGGGGTAGGAGTAGAAACTGTGACTGGCAGATATGTTTATTAGTTTCTAGTATTTCACTGTGTAAATGTTGTTTTTTTTTTTGTTCTCTTTCAGTTCCAGGTGTATTTTGCATAAGTTCTACAGGTTACAGGCAGCTTATTAGTTTTCAGACCATATTTCTATCATTTTTTCCATTTTTCAATTTCAGGGGTTTTTAGCTTAACTAGTATGGAGCATGGGCAGCACGTAATCATAAATGCTGATGGAATCTACTTAGCAACATATTCAGTTCTCTCTCTGAACTTAAAGCTGATCAGAGGTGGAAATTATTGTGATCCTAACCTTCCACTTCCAATGACTCAGGTTAGTGATGGCTACTACTGCGCAATTTACTAATTAACCCCTCTATAGGGAGATATGATTTTACATGATGATTTTTGTGTTTGTACTAAATATGTTAATTTCTATAGAGACTTGTTCATTTGTATATGATGTCAACATAGCACCAAGTAGTTAGTCAAAGACTGCATTGATGATATATGTATTACACACACACACACACACACACACACACACACACACACACACACACACACACACACACACACACACACACACACACACACACACACGTATATATATATATATATATATATATATATATATATATATATATATATATTATATATATATATATATATATATATATATATTATATATTTATATATGTATATATAATATGTATGTATGTATATATCCATACATATAGATATACATATAGATAGATAGATAAAGAGATATACATGTATACATATATTTGTATATACACATACATTTAGTTAAATTATCAGTTATCAGAACTTGTGTTATGGCTTTGATTCTGTGTAAATCATTCCAAATGAAAATATACATAAGTTACTAATTTACTGTTTAGTGATGGCGAAAAAAATTGCATGTAGAAACTTCCTCTCTTCAATACTTCACCAGTAATTGCATCTGATCTGGTGCCTTCATTTGTGGTCTCTCATCTAACTAATGAAGTGAAAGGCAGCTACAATAAGAAAGAAATGCTGCCATGACGTTTCCGGGCCGTCTGGATTCGCAAGAGTTTTCCTTCCTTTCTTGTTGTGGCTGTTTTTCGTGTGGACTTTGCACCCGTGTAGCTGCGTTCGCATTTTCCTAATCCTCCTTTTTGTGGGATCTTCACTTGAGATATCAGAACCTCTCTACCAGTTTTAATTAAAGGAGTTAGTTTTCTGTTAAGCCAGTAACTGCTTATGCTGTAGTCTTTAATATGGTGCACTCATTGTAGGGCTATCAGAGTCACGTGTGAAAATTTTCCATGCAGATGTATCCATTGTAAAATAAAACTGAGTTTTTGTTTTTCATCATAGTTATCAAACTACAAGAATGGACAGATATCTTAATTTTGTAGAATTATGTAAAGTTCATTTACTCAATAAATAATCATCTTTATGAATCTCTTGAACAGTTTATGCTGCTTCTGTCTTGTCTGAAGAAAAGCAGTGTTCCTAGAGGATGTGTCTTATATGTACCTCTTGACTGAAGTGAAGGATTCATGCTGAGCAAATAATAATTACAACAATAAAGGGAGAACTGGAAAATGCACAAGAATGTCAAGGAAATTTTTGTTATATTGCTTCTTCATGTTCTGAAGGAGCAAAATAGTGAAATGCCCCGTTTTATTATTTGTATGTTTTTCTGCTTCTCCCTTCATTGTCTTATTTTCAATGAATGGAAGTAAATGCGCTATCCAATCACTAGTTCACCGAGGTAGCCTAATCCTAAGAGTCTTGTTTACCATCTAATTGAAAAATGTCAAATGAAAGCTTTGTTAGAAGAATAATGATTGAATTTTCATGTTGATTTCTGTATATTTGCAAAATAGATACAGTTTTTTCTTCATTTTCTTTGGGAACTTTCTTTATTCTCTTTAACATTTTCACACATGAATTCTTTTAACTATCATTTTCCCCAGTTATTGTGGCACCCCCTTCATTTCCTTGACCAGTAATGCAAGTCACTAACCAGTATCCCTCACCTTTCTTTGAGGAATAAAGCAGACAACTAACCCCTAAAAATTACAGGAACAGTTCATAGATCAAGTGCATGGCAGTGGTGTTCTGGTGTATCTCTCCTCCGCCTGGCTAGGGGAAGTTTATCGCCAGGTGGTGAGGGACAGCTTCCTTCAGAGAGCTGGGTACTCTCCACACTCTACTCACAATTGTGCTCTTATCAACTTACTAACAGGTACTAAATGCTAACTTAGAAACTGCTTTTTTCTTCTTCATCAATATAGTTTTGTCTGGATTTAGATCTGCCATTTTTTATTTGGATTTTTTTTTTTTTTTTTTTTGTGTGTGTGTGTGTGTGTATGTATGTGTATGTGTATGTGTGTGTGTGTGTATGTGTATGTGTATGTGTATGTGTATGTGTATGTGTATGTGTGTGTGTGTGTGTGTCTGTGTTGTGTGTGTGTGTGTGTGTGTGTGTGTGTGTGTGTGTGTGTGTGTGTTTGTTTTCTAATATTACTAACTAAAATTTATTAGCTGAGAGTATTTTCAGATTTGTTTTTGTTATTGCTGATTGAAAGCATAAACAAATTACAGTTATATGATGAAGAGAGATCGAAGTCCTTTTTTTTCCCTCTCTTTCTTTTCTTTTCTTTTTTTCTTTTCCATAAAGTTCATTGTTTCTTCTGGATCCTAATGCTTCTTATTTTAACAATTAATTTTATTTTTCATCAGATCTGGAAAATGGCATGAGATGGTACCTTAGGCATGACGTTGGTAATGTTCATTTTTATTTTAGCTTGGTGATGGACTTTCCTCTCCTGTCAGTGGCATTCCCTTCTGTGTAAATATTGTACGTTGAATCTCATTTTCAGGAATAAGTTTGATAATCTTACTATTAGGTTTTGATGAATGTGGTGATTATGTTTGTATTAATTATGACCTCATGTTTTAAATATTTGTAGTTGTGGTATACGAGGGAGAAAGAAAATAGAATTTTGTTATTTTAACAGGATGAAACTGTACTTGCATTATGATTTGAAAATTGACTTCCAACTAAATAAAATCACATATGTTCCAAAGAAGCGAAAGAAAAGGGAAATATCTGTATGTAGCACAGTGGAAACAGATGAACATTTGTGTGGTTTGTGTCTTGTTTACTTGATTGGCTAATGGTGAGCTAGAAAATAGGTACATTATTAAGGGATGAAAAGACAAGTGGTGTTAAGGGTGAAAAAAAGTTATCCAGTGCATAAAAGAATTGAAAATTATGTAAAAATGATTATTAGGGCTGATTTGATGAAAAGAGATTTCCAAAGGTTGCAGGTATTTAACCCCTCAGCACTGGGTGAGGAGTTATTCATTGCCCCCACAGTCAGGTTATTGAAACTAGGCTTCGAACATTGTCACTAGAGTTGGTAGTTTAGTACCCTCATTCCCTTCAACTCCAAACTTATCAAGGACAACCTCACCCATAGCTGCCAACTACACAAAAACATGGTACACACCACTCACCTTTAGTTTTGCACATTTTCTTCAAAACATCACAGATTTTCTCTTGTGTTTCTCAATGAAACATTCACAAATATCCCCTGGCTTCTGTAAGTAGAATGTTCATGAACAGTGTTAAGGGGTTAAAGGTGACAGCAACATTAACCTTTGTTGATTATGCAACTTATGAATGAGGGCTATGAATTTTATACATGTCATATTGGAACAACTTTGACTGTATGAGGATTTTTTTTTAATTCCTATTCTTTATCATGATTTTAAATTCTGTAGTATTTATCATTGACCATTCACTTAACTCTATAGATTTAGATGGACTTGGTAGTAGCGAGCAAAAGAGTCAGCTGTTGTCTGATCATAGACGGCTGGAAAAAGCTGCAGCCAACATTACGCACACACCACAAGTCCTTGCAGGTATGTATTATGTTCCTGGTTGCGTAAATACTATACCAGATTATTTGCTTTTCTTTTTTTCATGGAGATGCAGTGTTAGTGAATGGCATTTATTAGAAAAAAGTAAAAAGGTTGTACATGATTAAAGGATCTTAATTATGAATAGCCTTAGAGAGTTCTCTTTGTAGCCAGCCTTGTAGGCCCACATTCAGTAAACTCTGCTTAACTCATTGCCTCTAGCTGGCATGTATGTCATACTTAGCTGAGAGTGGCTGTCTCATCAGTGACAGGTATGTCATGCCATCGTATCTCAGTCCAAACACAGATGTTAGCTCTTCTACTGGGTAAACTGCATTGTAGTGCCAAATGCTTTTGCAAGAATTTAGGCAGAAAAAATTACTAAGGTCTTATTTTTTATTTTAGAAGTCTGCATCAAAGCCACAAACTAAGACTTTATCAGTAAATGAAAACAAATGCGCAATGGCAGTGCAAGCAGTACACAGTGCCACATTTACATGCACCTTGGAATTTAGGCTTTTGGGTGTCTTATCTGGCTCAGAGTTATTAGATTAAGGATTTCAGTTTTTTAATTAGTGCTTCTGATGTGCCTTTAGTATATAGGAAGGTCTAAGAATTTTAGTGTTACTTGTTACATACTGTAAATGATTGTATTTCATCTATTCAAAGTTGAAAGGCATAAGAGTGATATTACAAAAAATAAGGGGAAAAACATGGGGTCGGCAAAGTTCAAATGAGGATCAATTGTTCTTTTTATAAATTTGTTTTTTTTTTTTTTTTTTTTTGTGAGATCATAGTTTATTACAAAACTTGATTAACACTGACCCACTTTCCCCAGGGATGAAGCTGTGTCGTCGTATTGTGACATGTTGCTGGGAGAGTGTTGTGGGTGTTTTGGGAGCAGTCCTGGGAGGAGTGGGTGGAGGAGGACTCACTGGTCCTCTGCGCCATCTTTTGGGAGGAGAAGGAGCAAGAGAAGAGTCAAGGAGAGCACAGGACCTATTAGCACAATGTCTAAATGCTCTGCAGTCAGCTGCTAGATTGGCTAATATATTGGGTAATTAAAATGTTATTGTAAGATTACTGTAAGATGATCACATCGGAACCCAACCATGAAAAGTCTGGTGTTATTTGGAGGTAGATAATAAAACAGAAGCATTATGGTTGGCACTTAGATCTTTTTAACAACTAACATTATTCCAGGACTCCAGAGTCGATGCGGTGTGGTGTTTTCCCTTCTATCATCAGCCTGCCTGCCTAATGATGAACGTAATCCAGTTAGCACACCCAAGCGCCATAGCCTAAGATCTCCAGCATTTTCTAAGAAGATTCAGCGCCTCCATACAGCACATTTACTTTCCTTACATGTGATGATGTCGTCAGGTTTAGAGCTTGGTTCTCATGCATCTGATTGTTGGACACACATTTTTAAGTAAGTTTTATCAAGTTCATGCTGATAAGATATTATCTTTTTCTTATGTACAGTGTATTCATTATTATATTATATGAACAGTAGACAGATGTCATGTTTGCACATAGTGAGAAACAGGGGCACACTCATGCGTAGATGCACACACTCAGACTTTTTTTTATATATATGTGCAGTGCACATGACATTGATGATATTTACCAATAGAACAGTATCATCCTTTACTGTTCTATCCTTTATTGTTGTCATCATGTGTCTCTTTTAATGAAGCTATACATTTCAGATGCTGTGTATATCTGTCAGAACTTGAGCACCAATTCTTCAGCCACACCAGCGGGTACCAGTCATTCCCTCCCAGATTTGCTCCACCATCAATGAACAGTGAGAAATCAGGACACTCTGCCTCTGATGACATATTTAGGTATGGTGGAAGGTTTAGTATAGGTTGATGTCATGTTTACTTATGTTATCTATTTTGTTATATATGGTATTCTATGTGTTACTTACATTGTATTTTTTGGTAGTCCAAAAAGTCAAACTGTTACTTATGTTTTATATTTCATTATCTGTGATATTGAAGATGTTACTTACTTACTTTTTTTTTGGGGGGGTGGGCAGTGAGGATCCATACCATTATATTGTGCCCATGTCACCACTGGCCCCAAGCATGAACGTGGAAGAATTAATCCGAGAAAGTCAGAGTGATATAAGTAACACTGGCTTCCTCTCACCACAAGACACTGGTAAAGCAATATGTGCTCTCACACAAATGGTTGACAGGTTGGTACACTGTTCTTATATATGAGATAGTAGTCGTGTTTCTTATCTCTTTTCCTTTGTTTATGAAATGTCAGTTGGGCATCAAAAATTACTATTTTAATCCATTCATAATGGGATGATGTCCTATCACATCACACTATCCCTCATATTGGGGATGATTTTGTCACATGTGCAGTTGCGCTTGCATCCAGATCATATGTGCTGAGCAGTAGTGCACTTGTTTGGCTCTGGTTGTGGTCGTTAAGAGGAAACAGTCTCTCAAAAGTAGTCTTAAACCTCTTTTCAGGCTCATTATTTAAAGAATTATGTTTAGATTACAGCCAAGAGCATAAAGATGTAGGTAATTTCATGTTTCCCGAGCTTCTATTTTTTCTCTTGAGCAGCTGACTGGGCTGACCCTAATGCGAGGTTTGACATGGCTCCCATTATAAACGGGTTAAAAAAGGGGTTATGGGTGTTATTTAGGAATACATTCATGGATATAGTAAAAAGTTTTGTAAATGCTTATTATTCCTTATGATTTACTGGCTGGATTGTTTCATGCCATCACAAAAACTGTAATTGTAGTGAAATACATGATAAAGTGAAGATCACTTTGAGAAAAATATAGGTTTTTCAGTGCCACAAATTATTTGTTAGGCTATTTTTAAAAAATGCATATTTCAATCTATTAATCAACAGGTTGTTCGATGACGCCTCGACCAAGCTAAACATGGCTTCTTTAGTCAGCTTCTTGGCAGAGCTGTGTGCTGCATCTCAGGCACAACTTTTCTCCAGAATGACTCCTCAGACACCTAAAAAGGGCCTGATGAAGTGGCCAAGAAAGGTAAATAAATAAATCAGCTAACCAGTACTTCCTTCTTTTCCCAAGATTTAGAAATTTTCCTTGATAACAATTAATTTGCCAATATTGTTTGTTTTATATAATGTTGTTTTGTGGTTTTCTATATATCCTAATTTCATTTAATTCCTTCAAACAGACAATGGGAGGTACAGGAGCAGAGCTAGGCAAAGGCAAGGGTGGAGATATACTCCTACTTCACCGACTTGCTGAGGTCATGCTCCGTGCAGTTCGATCTGGCCGTCCACTTCTCCATATCATGCGAGCTTGGGCTGTTGCTGGTCCCCACTTTATGGAGGTAGGCTACAGAACTATAAAATTTACTTATTCCAGTTGTAAATGACTGGGTATACTTTAATATAGGATAACATTGAAAACAATTTTTGTTGAGTACATAACATTGTTTTTATGATATACATTTTTGTCTTCCTTACAGGCAGCTTGTCATAAGGATGGGGCAGTTAGCAAGAGGGCAGTCAGTTCTATACATGACATAGTAAATGCCATATTGAGCAACCAGTCAGAGCTTCCTCATTTTCACTTCAATGAGGCATTATTCAAGCCATTTGAAAACCTCTTATGTTTAGAACTCTGTGATGCTGACATACAAGACCAGGTAAGTTGTTAGCAAGACTGACTGACATTAAGGTTGCAAGATAGCAGTTAAGTTAGCAAGGTTGCAATTGGTATTAAAACAACAAAATAGAAACTTGTATGAATATAGTAGGATAGGTACTGATATTAAAAACTGATTAGTAACTGACTTTTTATACAGCACGATGATAACAGAAATTAAGATAGTAAGCTAATAAGTGATTGTAAGATTAGAAAATAATACCTGATTTTGATAACATGGCATGAGAGTTCAGCTTCTAAAAAATTGCAGATGCAATTATATATATAAATATGCATGCATATATATATATATATATATATATATATATATATATATATATATATATAATAGATATATATAGATATAATATATATATAATATATATACATATATATATATATAGATATATATATATATATAGATATAGATATATATAGATATATAATATAGATATATATATATATATAATATATAGATATAAGATATTTATAATATATATATATATATATATATATATATATATATATATATATTATATTATATAAATTAATATATTATATATATAAATATATATATATATATATTATAATATAGATATATATAATATATATTATATATATATTATAATATATATATATTATATATATATATTATGATATATTATATATCTATATATAGAATATATATATATATATATATATATATATATATTATATATATATATATATATATATATATATATATATTATATATATATTATATATATATATATATATATATATATATATATATATATATTAATATATATATATATATATATATATATAATATATATATATATATTTGTGTAATATTTGGTGTAAGTGTTAAAATTAGAGCTGTCTTCTTTTCAGATTATAAGCAGTATTTGTGAGTTTGTAGAAAGCTGCACTCCAGAGATAAGGTCAGGTTGGAGGCCACTGTTTGGTGCCCTGCGCTGCGTTCGGCCCCCGAGTGCCCTGCCTTCACCTTCTGTGCCAGGAGGGCTGCCGGGTATGGAGTTTCTTATGACTATTCAAAATTTTGCATTCCAGATTTACTTTCTGTTTCAAATTTAATTTGTTATTTGGAAATGAAACCAAGAGGGCCATCACTCTATTGAAAAGATGAATCAGAAGTATTTCTAAAACAGTTTATATTTTAACAATTATCATTATTCACTGAAATCTATTTTATTTCATATGTACTTACTATGAAGTTTAATTTGTATTTTGCCATACTTTTAATGTAAAGGGCAAAGTTGTTTGTGACATATTTTGCCTTGATTTTAACAGGAGTCAACAACACATGCGATAGTATGGGACACCTGCATGTTGTGCGAGATGTGTTTGAAGCATTCCTGGCGACAGATAATGTGCTGGTGTTTGCAAATGCTGCACTGGATTGTGTTCTGTGCCTCCTGAAGCATGTGAAAGGTTCAGGTAATTTTTCAATGAAATTTATTGAATAAATGCATATACTAAACATCATTCTCCTTTGTGATCCACCATTAGATCATTTTTGTCAGATGGATGTAATGTAGCAAATCTTGGGTCAGTCATCATTGACTAGTGGTGTTTGATTTTTTTTTTTTTTTTTTGGAATCAGTTTTGTTAAACATACACTATTTTTTCCCCATTGTCAAAGTTTTGAAAATGATTTGCAGGTGAAGAGGAAAGTAGTGATGAAACTGTGGTAGGATGGGATGAACTTGTGGGAGGTGATTTATGCCTTGATGCCCTGCGCTACCTGCATCGCTGTGCTGCTATCCTTGCCTCGATGTACCAGATGCCAGCATGTCCTGTCTTCCATGCTGCTCACAGGTCCTCTGATATTCAGTTGCTTAATGTAATTGTGACAGGGATGTAGGAAATCATTAATGTAATTGTAGTTTGGATGTAGAAAGTGGTGATATTAGTGAAAGGTTCTCATGTCTTATGTAACTGAAGGGTGATATAGATGATTACAGTTTTTTCTGTTCTCTATGCATCCTAATCATAATTGCTCCAGAAAATATGAAATGATTTTTTTAAATGACTCCAGTGGTAATAAAATCTTTGCAGGATCACAGTGAATATGCCACCACAGCTTGTAGACCCACATCTGCCCAACATCGATGAAAATCTACTTGGATCATTGCTTAATGAAATAGCTGGCATGGAAGTGAAAAAGGTATGTGCATTTTCTAAAAAAAAAATCATAATATGAAAAAAAATAATTATATGTTGTTCCTTTTGTAAAGTTCACTAGATTGTCCTGATGAGATTTCTTGGTGCAAGTCTAGCAAACATATAAAATTGGATATATATATATATATATATATATATATATATATATATATATATATATATATATATATATATATATATATATATATATATATATATATATATATAACATATAATTTATGTTAAACTGATTATATAATTATATAAACTATCATATTATATATAAAATCTATGTAATGATATAACATGTATACATTATATAGATAATATTATTAAAAAAAATTTACATGATAAATATATATTAAAATAAAAAAAAAGTAAGTTTAACTATTACTATATTATATAAAAATACTTCATTTAGTTCAATGATTGATTAATCAGAATGACATTATGATAAAAGCTCTATGTGAAGACATAAACAGTATACATTATCAATACAGATAATTCTTTAAAAAAAGGTGTCTCCACAGTGATAGAACTTGAGGTTCAAACAACAAAAAAAGTAAGTTTACCTCTTTAGGGCTATATCTGTTACTCACCTAGAAAATACTTCATTTCAGGTTTCTTATCAAGCACTGTGGCCTTCTGCAAGTAATCAAGAAGTGACCCTGATGATGCTGGACCATAGCAGTGGGATCCTACAGGTGTGGTACCTCCTCCTTGAAGGATTGGCAGGAGCTACCATGACCTGCCCTAGGCGGTACCAGCCCCAGGCGCTTGACACACTTTTCACCCTTTTGCGTAGTTTACCAGACTGCCCTGGTAGGTTTCTGAGTTGCAGACATTCTTGCAGCATTTTGATTAGAGATACTGTTTTGCATAATCGTAATTCTTTTTCATTATTCTTATTTTATGAAGTAAACGGAAAATATCCCCCTCTCCCCTACAGGTCCTATGTTTGGGATGTATTGTGTGAACCACTTGTTGTTGCCACTGATGCAGGGATGGCTAAGGAGATCATATACTCTTCCATCCAACAGTTGGGATTTTACTGCATCATTCAAACAGTACACTGGGTTAACATCAGACCTTGTTGTGGAGTACCTCTCAAAATTAGCTAATAAAGGTATGAAGTGTTTCTGCTCAAACTTTTACTAGTGACGGTACATACATTCATATTGAAATTGTGATAAAACTGTTTTATATAGATAAATATGAGCAATTTTCTGAAGGTAAATAAAGCTCAAGTTTTATCATTTAATGGCTACAGATGGTTTTCTCCATTTTAGGTGTTTTGTCAGAGACTCCCGGAGCATTGTTGATGTTACAGCAGTGTTTACTGGTACTTGTGGAGTGCATTACTCATCCCAGTGAAACAATATCAAGACTAGGATGTGCATGTATTAGGTAGGTTGCTCTGTATCTTAATTTTTTTCCATGACGGTAAAAATGAAACAATAAAGCTGCCTGTGGGAGACTATTTCTGTGTATTTAGAGACAAATGAAGATTCAAATGTTTTTACTGTTTCCTTTTGTATTTCTCATTTTCCCAGGATATGATTAATTTTTGGAAGAAAGTTTTAGAAGTCAGAAATCAGTCCCTTTGAGATGGAAGTACTTGCACTCAATATCATTAATAATGAACTTTTGAGTCCAAGTCTCTGTAGCAGAATTTTCTATTAGATTTAAGTCAATTTTGAAATGTTCTTTGGTAGTAAAAGTAAATATGACATTGATTTCTTTCAGACATGTGATCAGCAGTTGTGGTGAACATTTACCTCCAGAATATTGGGATGTTGTGGTCTGCGGCTTGCACCGTTCTTGCATGGTATGACCAATGTGTTTTTATTTTCGTTTAAGGCTTATTGTTGGTGCAGGTAATATAGAATGAATTTTATGATATATATATATATATATATATATATATATATATATATATCTATATTATATATATATATATATATATATATATATATAAAACACATATATACACATATATACATATATATATACATATATATATACATATATATATACATATATATATGTATATATAATATGTATAGTGTGGGTGTATATATGTATATATATGTATATATATTTATGTATATATATATGTATATTATTTATGTATGTGTATATTTTTGTATATATATATATATATATATATATATATATATATATATATATATATATATATATATATATATATATATATATATATATATATATATATGTATATAAATAAATAAATATTAATGTGTGTGTGTGTGTGTTTGTGTGTGTGTGTTTGTGTGTGTGTGTTTGTGTGTGTTTGTGTGTTTTTGTGTGTGTTTTGTGTGTGTTTTGTGTGTGTTGTGTGTGTGTGTGTGTGTGTGTGTGTGTGTGTGTGTGTGTGTGTGTGTGTGTGTGTGTGTGTGTGTGTGTGTGTGTGTGTGTGTACACACATTAGGACTTTAAAGCTTCTCATTATCTTATTTAAATTGAACTAACCTGCTACACTTCCCAGATAGATAATAAACCACTTTACATTATTTATTGCTGTTACAGGTCTCACTGTATCCCTTGTATCAGCTGATGAATCTCTTTCATCCCGAATCTCCCAATTTCTATGGCGATGTGGGCCAAGTGAAGGTAGCAGCTCGAAGAGACTGCACTGGGAAAGACAGTGATCGTCTGAGACAGCTCTCTCATCAGGTTCATAGCAATGTTTTTTATGTGAAATACGGGATTATTGTGGTGTATGTCAGTTGCTGTTATAAACAAGGTAAATATATGCATTCTAATTACACTGCTCCTTTCAGGTATTCTTATTAGATACACAGAGGAGTAATATATCTGCTGCGGTAGATAACCCAGATGCTGAGGATCGCTCATTCATATTCCTGCTGTACCCTGAAGACCATGGACATGCCAATGTTTTGCATAACTGTAGCTTTGAGGCAAATGATGAAGAGGAACCAGTTCGAGTACCTTTTAGGACGTTGATTGTCGGCCTCCTTGCACATCAGATTCTCCTGCAGACTTTAGGATCTTTCTTGGTCCAGGGGTCTCCTCATATCATACCAAGGTACATAGGGGTTGAAGTGGCTCTATGATCAGTAGATATTACTGCATATTGTTTTACCATTGCACAGATTTAGACTTTTATAATGCTTATGATTTTTTTGTTTCTTTTCTTTTTTTTTCTTTACAGTTTGGCAAATGTAATCCTGCAAGGCATGGGCTTCTCAAAAACCGAGAATGAAGATGGGAGGGTTGCTGAGAGTGAAGGAAAGGTTCCTGGATTTCTTCGTTTCATGAGACCAGATCATATACAAATTTTGATGGACGCTCTTCAGCAGTCCTATACTGCAGCTGTTGAATTCGATCGTCGTCCAGGGCTTAAATTTTTGATCCAGAAAGTTGCACAAGCTGAGAGAGCAGCAAATTTGTACAAGCAAGCGGGTGCCAGCTGGACACTTCGGATGGTGACACTCTTTGACCTAACACTTTCCCAGGTAAAGCATGGTTTAGGGTTAAATGAAGTCAAAGAAGTTCTTGAAAAAGATGTTAGAGCAAAGAATACACTCAAGAGACATGATGACAAAGAGGAAGAAACCGAAGGATCTCAGGGCAGCAAGACATTACAAAGACCAACACAGCTGTTGAAAGATGATACAATACAGTATATTCAGATGTTAAGAGCTTCATTCACAGAACTTTGTGAGGTGTATTTAGATCTGGTCATTGACAAAGATGGACATTACTCGGCAGTCGACAAAATAAATGACCAGCCGATATTCTTCCTCACTGTACAGCCAGATGAGTTTCCTACTGCTCACCGTAAGAGCCTAGCACAGTGGACTAAAAGCTTGGAAGAATTTAATAAGCAGTATATCAAGGGAAAATCAAAGGACTCAGAGGTGAATGAAGAGGACAGTGAACTCATGTCAGGAACCATGACCATTGGTGCTGGCCCTAACAGCACATCCTTGCCAGGTAACCATCCCAAGAAGGCACAGGAGCAAAATGAAGTCCGTCCCTTTACTCTGGCTGACTTCGCTCGAGAATATTCTTCCGATTCAGAAGATTCCGAGTCGCCAGAATTTGCAGAAACTATTGACTCTGGTGTTGCAAGTTTGGCAGGTGAGGATATTAGTATTTTATATACACACTGTCTTTAGATATGAATCACTATATATTTATAATTGTTTTTAAAGGCAACATGGCCAGCATGATAACACCAATTTAATTAACACAGTACTTTAACACACTAACTTTCATAAATATAATCTGTGCTCATTTGGAGTCAATATTGAGGAAAGAGGCATCTCCATTGTTTTAATATATTGCCAAAGTGTCAATCTCATTCACATCTGTATTGGGGGCACCATTTGGAAATTTATTTCCTTTTGCCACAGTTCTGCAACTGATGAAGTATTGGTCAGATTTGTCTTTCATTTTTCATTGTGTATGTATACAAAAACACTCTGAGGATGGAATCCAGGTAGATTTCGAAACTGTAGTCTCATTTTCAATAAATCTAGCTTTTGTATTGTGGGTTTTTCTTTCATTGTGTATGTTTTATTACTGATTCACTCCTGGAATAGAAAATAATCCTTTATTTCCCTCTCACCAGATGGGCACCAGAGCATATATAGAGTGGCCACCGAGCGGGACATAGCCACTTTGATGACAGATTATAGGAGACGAAAGAACCAGCATTCACTTCCTTCCATGCACAGAGAGAAGAGATCAAATCCCTTTTTGGAAAGAAAACCAAGCAGGCCAGCCGATCCTGTACCGCAGGAAATAGAGGAGCAAAGAACAAATAGTTTAATGAAGGTAAAGTATAGGAAATGTTGCAGGTGTATTATTCCAGCTTCAATTTCTGTGTTTCTTTAGTCATGATCATTAACATATGTATGTATGTTGATGTTTATTATTATTGTTATTATGTAGCTTATTTTATTACAGTTGTAATAATTTAACTTGGTTTTAACAGTTACTGAATATACAATTTTTTTTTGCCATTGATATAGTATTAATGCATTATCTTTGTTACCATAGTAGTTTTTCATTAGTGTTTTTATTAACAATCATTATCATTGCTTAATTGTTCTATGCTCTGCTATGGTATGTGTTTTTCAGTGAACAATAACTGAACTTTTGACCTGTTACCATCCACAGGACAGTGAAGCTCACCTGAAAGTGTGGACAGAGATGGTTGTGACTGTGTTTGACCTCATCAGTCAGCTGAGTGATTCTGAGCTGCGTCCACTGCTGCCTCTGCTTTTCCCTACTGTGCGATCCCTAACGGCACATGCGCACGACCCCCATCTGCGGCAGGTGGTGGCAGAGCTCCTCACCAGAGTTGCAAATTTGTATGGCTTTAGTCCAGCAGAGTAATGTATCGGTTACTCACATAAAAGAAAAATAAATGAATAAATAAAAATTAAAATAAATAAATAAATAAATAAAAAATAAACAAAAAAATAAATGAATAGAATAAATAAATAATAATAATAACAAAATGGTACTGTTTCCAGACATAGTAAAGTGTCATATTTCAGTGTTCTAAAATATATGGTACTAAATAAAGTGTGAATATCAAATTTATTTTGTCACATAGCTTTAGTGGCTTTTTTGAGAAATCTATTGTATCTTACCCTCCTGTGATTGGTGTTTAATATATTCTTTCAGAAAGTTTTAAACCATTAAAATCACGATTATGCAAAACAGTTCTGTTTATCAGATTTAGTGTAGACCTTTCAGTTGTGATTAATGTCAGTCATTCTCAGTTGTACCTGCTTCAAACACAAAAGTAAATATATCTATTTTTTTCTCTCTTTATTTCTTTTCTTTCTTTCCTGTTCTTTTTTTTTTTTGCAAGAAATTGAGGAACTCTTTTATGCCGAATTGGTAGTATTATTGCTAACATTTTATGGATATCAATATGAATTTTGTATGATTGAAAGAAGCTGAAAGTTTATCCTGCATATGTTAATTATTAATATTTCACAAAATGTTTACCAGGTGATAATGAATGTTGTGATATTTTAGTAGAACTTTCCATACAGCTATATGCTAATTGTTGTTACTAAACCAACATCAATCTATATGATTAATAAAACACTCCACCATGTTGATACATTGGCAGAAATATCCACTAGATCTATTTTGTGTAATGTGATTTTTTTCTGCCGTTAATCTAAATGTGAAAAGAATGAGGCAGTAGTAGAAGTAGGGCATTTTGTTGCTATATCATTATAACTATTTTCTCTCTCTCTCTCTTTTTCTCACTCTTTCTCTCTTTCCTAATCCTCTCTTTCCTTATCCTCTCGTTAGTATTCATGATGTCTTTCTTCAGCTAACCATCTAATATTGTATTAAAGGGCTTATCAGGTTTGAGTTTGAAGGTGTCATTTATATATTATCATCAGTGGTTGTAGTGATTTTGCTTGTGGATATTTGCCTGTATGAGTCACTTCAGGCATGTAGTAAAATATATAAAACTTATCGTCAGAATCAACTGGAATATCGGATGTGTTACATTGACACTTTTGATTAAATTGCGGGTTAAGAGGTCTTCTAAAGATGCTATTTTTTAGTGATTTATCAAGTCATTTTCACATAATGATAAACAGACCTGTAATGCAATTTTGCTGGACTTTATTTGCATCTGTCAGCTATTAACTCCTTATATCTGTGGCAACTGTCAGCCAATAACCCCTTATGTAGAAGGAAACCATACATGGTCGCTAATTCTATAAGGGTGACATGGGATTGAAAGGGTTAAGAGTAAAGACAGAAGGAAAAAACAAACTTTAGCTTGATTTTGTTTCCACACAAATGTTATTGAAGATGTTACCTTTTTAGAAACTTATAAAGCAATTTATGTCTATTGAATGGTGTATAATACTAGTCATGAAATTTAGGATGAATATATTTTTGTGCTGTTTGATTATTTAATTATATGAATACATAAACTGACTATGTCCAATCAATACTGGTAAACTCCAAAATGATTTTCCTCTCCTTCTCTAATGTTGCTGTGGATTTAGAAACCAGAAAATACTATGCAGTTGTTGTAAGAAACTAACCTGCATAAAAGATCTTAAAGACTGCATCGCATTTGTGAAAAAAGGAAAAAAGATATATTATTGTAATATATGATGTCAAGTGGCTTTTTCTTCACCCTATAAAAAAAATTGCATGAGTGTAATATAGAACTGAATTCTTGTTCACGGGTAATTTATTCAAACACAATGAACTTGTATACTCACACACATGGTGTCTTCGTGATTTTGTTTGGTGCCAGTTCAGAACATTTCATACTTTAGTAGCATATCCTTAGA
>NC_051420.1:2703086-2714599 GCF_015228065.2 Penaeus monodon
TCTCTCTCTCTCTCTCTCTCTCTCTCTCTCTCTCTCTCTCTCTCTCTCTCTCTCTCTCTCTCTCTCATTCCCCCTGTCCCTGACCCGAAATCTTTCCCTCTCCCTAAAAACCCTCGTTTCTCTTTATCAATCACGTTATCGGATATTTTGGGAAACAAATATATGTTGAAATATATTCCTCGTTATCTCTTTTTCTTTCGTCCCCCCAAAAATGTCCCGATATTCCTAGTCGGCAACCGCGTCCGGCGCAGTCGTGTCTCTCTCCTCCGAACGAGTCGCCAGTCACCGCACAAGAGCCGGAGCGAGAGGACGCTACTCCCGTGTCATCCCCGTCCGCCTCGTCGCCATCGCCTTGGAAGTGTGCGTCAAGAACTCCAACTTCGAGGGTCCCTGTGAGAGGTAGGTCGAAGGAGGCGAAAAACAAAAACCAAACCC
Organism: Penaeus monodon; assembly: GCF_015228065.2. NCBI lineage: Eukaryota > Metazoa > Arthropoda > Malacostraca > Decapoda > Penaeidae > Penaeus > Penaeus monodon. The sequence continues at coordinate 2,703,522 of NC_051420.1, forward strand.
TTTTAAGATGTCCCGGCGGGGCGGAGCGAGAGCCTACGTGCCGCGCGAGGTCGGCCCAATGGCGCCTCCTCCGCCGCCCAGCTGATCGAGGTAAACACGGCGGGTTCGGGGCATTTTAAGGGGTATTTCGGGGGCATTTTGGGGCATATCGGGGTGTTTTGGGTTGTATTTCGAAGGAGGATTTTCATTTTCTTTCGGTTTTCATCCCCCGGAGGGTCTGTCGGGATGCGAGATTCGACGGGTTATTGTGTCTGTTTGTTGTTCTTGTCCTGTTTTCACCTTTGTGTTTTCGCTCTTATGAACAGTTTTTATTATGTTCGTGCAAATAAGTCATTTCCAGAGTGCTAAGATCCATGACAAGGCTGACTCGTATTCGCTATTCGCAAAGACACTTGATAAAGCAATAATCTCCCTTTTATCTTCACGGAAATCCTCATTAACATGCAAGACTCCGAGCGATGCTTAGTTTTCTCTTCATCCCCTCGTGACCGAAATACGTTTGCTTTGTCGAAAGTTGGGATCGAATACCAACAGGGAGAATCCATATCGAACCAGAATAAGTAGCTAAGCCATTCCCACATACCGAAATGTACATGACTGCCAGAAATCTGATGCCAGATGTGAGGGGGGGGGGTTGTTGTTGAAGTTCATACCCCCTCCCTTTGTTTCTTAAATTAACCTGTTTAAAATTGAATTAAAGGTCAAAGAATTAGTGACCTGTTTGGTGCAGCTGTAATAAGATATAGGCCTATAGCAACACTTTAGTTTGTAATTTCATTTTTAATAATTTGATGTTTTAGGTGGGTGGGTTATATATAGATGTAGAGATTTCAGTCCACCTCTCTCTCTCTCTCTCTCTCTCCTATCTACTCTCTCTCTCTCTCCCTCTCTCTCTCTCTCTCCCTCTCCTCCCTCTCTCTCTCTCTCTCGCTCTCCTCTCTCTCTCTCTCTCTCTCCTCTCTCTCTCTCTCTCTCTCTCTCTCTCTCGCTCTCTCTTCTCTCTTTCTCTCTCTCTCTCTCTCTCTCTCTCTCCTCTCTCTCTTTCTCTCTCTCTCTCTCTTCTCTCGTCTGTCTTCGTCTATCTGTCCTCTCTCTCATCTCTCTCTCTCTCTCTCTCGTCAATCTCTCTCCTCTCTCTTCTCATCTCTCTCCTCTCCTCTCTCTCTCTCTCTCTCTCTCTGGGGGTGGTTGAAAAACCCCCCCCCCCGGAAAAAAGGAAAAGAAAAAAAGGAAAGAAAGGGGAAAAGGGGGAGGAAAAGAAAAGGAAGAAAAAGGAAAAAAATTTGAGGAAGGGGGTGGGAAAAGAGAAGAGGAAGTAAAGAGGGGAGAGAGAGGAGAAGGAGAAGAGAAAAGAAGAGAGAGGAGAGAGAGAGAGGGGGAGGGAAGAGGAAGAGAGGAGAGGGGAAGAGGGAGAAGAGGGGGAGAGAGGAGGGGAGAAGAGGAGGGGAGGGAAAAGAGGAGAAGAGAGCAGGGGAAGAGAGGAGAGAGGAGAGAGAGAGGGGGAAAGGAAAAGGAGAGGAGGGGAGGGGCGTAGAAAAGGAGAGGAGAGAGGAAAAAGAAGAGGGGGAAAAAGGGGAGGAGAAAAGGCAGGAGAGGAAGGAAAGGGGGGGGACGGGGGAAGAGAGAAGCGAGAGAGGAGAGAGAGAAAAGGGGGAGAGGGGAGAGAGGAGGAGAGGAGAAAAGGAGAGGGAGAGAGGAGAAGAAAAGAGGGGGAAAGAGAGAGAGAGGGAGGGAGAGAGAGAGAGAATAAAAGAAGAGAGAGAGAGAGAGAAGAGGAGAGGAGAGGGGAAAAAGAGAGGGAGAGGGAGGAGGCTGTTACTAGTCTTATTGACTGGTTGAAATATGTGACGTATGTAATTTATGACATATGTAAATTGTCGTAATTATTTATGACTTGTAATCATGTGATTTGTTCACACTAGATTGCATGATTATGGTGTACCTTGATCTGACTGGCTGGAAACTAGTAATTGCTTTGATTGGTGCATCAAGTCACATGGCGTGATCTGATTGGTTAGTCATGTGAATAAAAGGTCAGTCAAAGGCTCATTCCAGCAGAACGATCGCAGCCATGGAAGGTATGAAGGTATATTCTCTCTTACAAGTCTTGTACTAAAGAAAAAAAAAAAAACTTACACAGTGTGACATCACATATCAATACAAAGATATTTTTGAACATCAAAGTGAAGCTACATTCACTTCTGCTTTTCTTCCTTTTCTGTTGAATGAAATAATAAAAAACATGGTGTGATCTCTTATATGGACAATGCACTACTTCTGAGTATCAAAATGATATTTGGCTTGCTGCTCTGCTTCATTTGAAAGTTTGAAAAAGAAGTCCATACTTTTACATCTCGTTCAAAAACAACACTAACTTTTAGCATCAAAGTGTTGATGTCATCTGATAGTATAGAGAACTTGGAAGCGATTCAGTATATCTCCTCAATACAAAGGCGAATAGATGCCTAGAAAAAAATATGAGAAAAGTACAGTTTCTACACATTGCCCTTATATAAAACCCAACTTTCATAAAAAATCTATGGATAGATTCCTGCAAAAATTATATGATGGTCTTTGCGCCGCCGCGCCGCTCCAGAAAAAATCCTGTTGCGGTGGCCCACGCGGCTGGCAACTATTACCGTGAGCGGTGCTGAGCGACGAGCGAAAACAACAGGAGACAAGGAGACACAACAGGAGAGAGAGAGAGAGAGAGAGAGAGAGAGAGAGAGAGAATGTGGGAATATGGATGAATATCACTGAAAATATGGACTGCCATCTCCTACATCTGTATATCCTTCGTACCAACCTAAGATGACATCAGTTGAGGTTGAGAGATGAAAGAGAGAGAGAAAAACATTTTTTCCTCTTTCCTGTAGCCTTATCATAAATCACCCTACCAATGACTGCATGTGTACATTGCCATGTTTTTCTTTCATTGGCCTTGTCTCACCCTTGCAGATGTCATTAGAGGATCTGCTACTGGACGTGGCTGGGAAGCTGGCGTTCGTGGAGAACTCGCTCTCTCAGGCGGAGGAATGCTGTAAAAGGCTTCAGGATAATGCACAAAAGGTAATTGTGTGAACAGATTCCACCCGCAGGTGTTTTTCATTGAAGTATGTCACGTTTTGGGTGACTGAAATGCTCATATTTCATAAAAAAAAATAAAAAAAAGGTTTTGTTCATGGAAATGTGTATCATCATAGTCAGTAAAATTAATGTTACAGAAATTCTTTATCAAAGTAGCTTTTTGTTTTTGATTTGCAATTTTATGGTGTGAACAGATGGTCTCTGTTATTATTTGTCAGGTTGTATTTAGAAATTGATATTTATTCTAATTCAGAAGTGTATTGACTCAAGATAGCTGTGGAATATGTTGATAAGATAATGAAAGGGCACCCCTGCTGTCCTTTGTAAGATACAGATATTGTGTCATTAATGTCAAGTGAATTATCTCTGTCAATTATTCAATTTGGTATCTTGTCAATGCATTAAATAGTTTTTTTTACTTTAACAGTGTAGACTTACTGAAAAGTTTGGCATTATAAGCAATAAATATCATATATGTTCATTACTTATCATGGTGAAATTCTCTTCTTGACAGATAAAAGATCAAATTCATGAGGTTGTAGAGAGGCAGGTGGTCTCACTAAGGGGACGCGAGAGACAGCTGGTGCGGCAGGTCGAGGTGAGTTGCTGTTTTTGGCGAGCATTGACCTATTATCAAGGGTCTGCTATCACCAAACTTGTGTAATCTCACTTTTTGCTTTCTTTTCTTTTTATTTTTTGTGATGCCTGTTATGATTATTATTGATGTATATATTTTTCATGTGTTTTTTTTTTTTACATGTTTTTATTGATAGAGCACTTTATAAATATATGGTTTTTTAGTATTATATGGTCCCAAAGCTGATGAAATGTATCATGTATCATAAGACTGGTGTTATAGAAGAGATTTACAACTAATGAATTTAAGAGGTGTATTATATTTGAAGGACAATATTTAACTTTGGATTAAGTAGTAGATATTTGTAAGCATTGTTTCTGGTTTAAAACTTTATCTGGAAATCATGTGTACTTTGGTTTGATTTTAAAGTTGGGCATCTTATCTCTTTGTAGACTGTTTTATCAAATGAAATGGCCTTTTGTTTTTTACTATTTGGGCTGCAATGAGAAGGATATCCATTTCATTATTGAAAGTTTATCTGGTTTCATTATGGTGTCCATGGCAAATTAAGATGTTCATTGCCACAAATTTGATACATAATTATGACATAAAAATCTTCAAAATGCACATGCTTTTTATTACAGTATTGTCCAGATATCATTTATATATTCTACATTAATTACAAAGTGTGCATCTTCTGAGTTAGTCTTCAAAGCTACTAATATGCATAGTTAACATACAAGGATGTATTTATTGGGGATGAAATAATGGCAACACCTTTTTAATAATGCTTGTTATTTATGTCTAATATATATGTGAATAATTTTTTTATGGTCTTGGTTTGAGAGTTATTTTAATGATGGAATAAGAATGAGCTTATTAGTGATATTTTTTTGCTTATATTTATTTGGTAAAAGTTCACATGTAAATTGTTGAAAAGATAATCAGACGTAATAGTTGTGGTTTTGCTGAAGCACTCGATTGATTATAGAATTATCATTGAAAGAGATTTCAATTTAGAGGTATGAAAATGATACAGTTTTATACATTTGTAATCCTTATAAGTTTGTGTGTATGCATAATGTTTGGAATATTGATATTGATGTATTGATACAAAAATGTAAATGACAGATAATTATCTTTCACATATTTACTTTGCAGTATCATGCATTGCATAATTGCATTTCATCTAAATACAGTACAATTTATGTGATAAACATAGATAATGTTTAAATGAGAATTAACCCAATTGGCACAGATGGCAAGAATATATGCCATGCCCACTGCAGTTATAAGTCCTACTTGTAACACCTGTTTACCCTTCTCCGTGACTTTTGGAAAACTTTTGTATTATTTCATTATCTTTAATGTTACCAAGACATTAATAACAATTTAATAATCATAGATAGCCTTGATGGCTGACTGATATCTGGGAACAGTTTTTTGTTATTGTTTTGTTATCTGTGATTTAAAAATAGCAATGGGGGGTAGGGTCCAGGAATACTGAATGAAGAGAATGAGAATGAATAATGATCAGAGATGAAAAGCAGCATGTACCTCACTTTTTGGATATTATTTGAGCTTAGATATTACTTAAACTTTATCATATATGATAATATCCCTGTGAAAGGGATGTCATTGGACAAATTGGAAATCAATGACAGGAGACATAAACTTTATTTTATTATTATTATTATGATTGTTATTATTAATTCATGCATCTGTTTTATTATTATTATTATTATTATTATTTTATTTATTTATTTTATATATTTTTTTATTGTTTTTTTTTTTTTATATGGCTGAATTGATAGACTATTAATTATTTCACTAGAAAGAAAATCATCTCAGGAGTTCTAGTGAAAGAAGAGGCTCCTGGAAAATTTATTGCTTAAGAACTTTCATTGTCTAAGTCCTGCTGTTGAAGCACGTGAATTGGCCAGTTCTTAGAAGTGTCTTTCTTTAATTGCATAGAATTTTTAGATTGGGTCTTTAAGAGTCATTCAGTTGAGCTTTGTTTTACTCTAAACAGGTGGTGACAGCTCATCAAGCATGTTTGCTGGGGACGCACCAAGCTGGCTTAGTTCATAGCAAAGGAGCCCTCACTGCTACCCGCGACCTCCTCCAGCGCTGCTCACCGAATGACACCAGCACACTCAGCAAGATCAAAGTGGATGACGTAAGGTAATGATAGACGACTTGCAAACATATCTTCGGGTATGAGCATCACACTGAAAAGTCACAAGGCAGATTGTGATGAATATAGTATACACAGAACAGCGTGAGAATTGTATATAAAGCATATGTATTCTTCCAGCTCTCGCAGTGCATGCCCTGTCAACTTTGTGTCGGTGCAGCTCGACGAATCGGCCATCAGTGCAGCGGTAGCTGAATTTGGCCAAGTTCGGCTTCCTGACACCATCACTCATCATTCATCACCAGTCATCCCAGCAAAGTGAGTTGCAGTGGAAAGTTATTGGTTAACAAGCGAGTATTCACCTTTGCTGTTGTATTTTGGAGGCATTTAGTGATATGACTTTACCCAATGTCTCCAGGAAAATGATGTGTTACACTAACATTATTTTGTGAAATGTCTCTACACATAGATGGCTCTGCAAGTGCTTAGCCACCAAAGAGTCCATTAGTAGACCTTGTAACCTTACCCTATTTCACCTTTCCTTGAGTTTGTGAGATTGATTTTTATTTATTTATTATTATTATTATTATTATTATTATTATAATAATAATAATAATAATAATAATAATAATATAATTATATTATTATTAATATATATATATATATATATATATATATTTTTTTTTTTTTTTTTTTTTTTTTTTTTTTTTTTTTTCCAATATCAGTGCAGGTATTTTTATAATAATTGTAATTTATAGTAAATGATTTATATAACTATTATGGTTTATTAACATTACAACAGCAATATTAGATACCAAAAAATATTCAAAAAAATCAAAGGAAAAGTAAACAGGTTAAGACAGGTGGTACTCGTAATTAGCTCTTTGGTGGCTTAGTACTTGTGAGCCATCTCTGTGTAGAAAACGGTTAATGTATTGAACTCATAATAGGCAAGGCACGTATGAACGTACCATCTTGGTGACTTCGGGTTAATAGTCAATCATTTCTTTCCAAAAGTTCACTATTGTACAATCTGAACAGACATGAACAGCCATCACACCTGAAAAGGCGGACAACAGCAAAGTATAAACTAAATGTAACCTGAATCTAGTTCTCTTGATTAATACACAGTCATTCTTTAATTTCAGTGGTATTAGGACTTTGAAATAATAAGATCAAACTTATAAAAGCAAGTAATAATAGACAAAAAATGTTAAAAGCAACTTTTTCTTATTTTTTTATTAAGATTCATGCATGTTAACCAAAGTCAGTCATGGAAGGGAGAGGAGAGTATTACCACACTACCCATTGCAGAGTTGAAGAGTATGAGGATGCACAACACGATGTCCTTCACAAGAGTGTAGCAGGAGAATCGTCTGGACCCGACTCCCCTCTGCGCGTGACTGTTACTTTCCCTCGGTTAACAAACCAGAACTGGCTTGCAAAGGACAAGAAGACAACAGGTTTAATCCAGTCATCTAAAGCATATGTAAGTACCTTTTGGGACATATCCTAAGAATTCTATTACTTTTGGGAAAAGAAAAGCAAGGCAGGTTCACTAAAAGGTATTTTGAGATGTGTTGAATAAGAGGTAAATGTAAAGGGAAAAATTGATATTGGTTGTAGTTTAATATGAAAGATATAAAATAGAAATGAGAAGCTAGGCTGAAATAAGAATGCAATTCAACTCGGCAGGAATCTGGAAAAAAATTAATTTGCTTGTTTGTACATCATTCATTTCAAGTCTTGGTGCAGGCTTTCAAATGAAAGGGGGCTTCTTGAGTTTTCCTTATAAATTGTTACTTATTATTTTATGTAAACTGCTACTTAGTTTTTTCTTCATTCTCTTTTATAACTGGTAGGTAGATTATTTTTGTGGTTGTGGAAACTTATTTTGATTTTTATGCAGATTTGTAGAGTGATATTTACATGAGTGTAAACTGTTCATTGCGTTATTTCTGTAAGTTCAAACTTACCCTTGCCATTTCTTCATTTCTGCAGATTGATAACAGAATGAACACTCACGGCCAGTCAGGAGACATCACCTCGTGGTTGAGCAGCCTCCAACTAGCCGGGGCGCAGGAGGAAGATGATCAGCCCTCCACTCCCGGAAGTTTGGACAGCTATGACATTGTGGGGAACCGCGCCCACTCCGTGCGGACCTCGGAGTGCTCCAGCATCGAAATTGTCCCGAGCCACTGTGATTCTGAGAAGGTATGGGGGTTTTTGTTTGTCTTTTCTTTTTTTGAGGTTCATATTTTTGCCTTGTCTGATGACTAGTATGTAGTTGTAGTTATGATTTTTATTCAAGTCCAGGTTGAGGCAAGAGACTGATTTTTTTGCCTAAATCTTACTTACTTGGATATGATTTTTTTTTTTTTTTTTTTTGGGGGGGGGAGTGGGAAGTGGGAATGAAGCTAAATGAAATTAGGGGGGGGGGTCATTTTGTTGTCTGTGCACCATATTTTAATTTCTGTATGAATGAAAAAAAATGAGTGTCTCAATGTTTGCAAGTGTTTGATATTGTTTCTGAAATGGGATACAAATTTTAATAATGAGAGATTAGAAAGTTTCACATTAATTGTACTGTACACTGTTTAACTGTATTATATATAGATGTCACTCTATATCTGTGATCAGTTGGCAATTTTGGAATTTTATTTTTATTCTGTCTAGTAAATATATCTGGAACAGATATGGATCCCTTCCTCCCAAAGTTTGATAAATTCGATCAGTATTATTTTACTCATTAGAGGAAATTGCAGTCTAATATCTTGATTAGAACAGAAAGTGGTTTGCTTTGTTCTTGTAGATGCATGAAAGATGAAACCTATTTTAGAATATTATGGTCTTCTTTCAGAACGACTTTAGTCCTCCAAGCTCTGTCTGTGAGATTGAAAACTTGCATCAGTTTGTTGGAGAAAAGTCACGCTGGCTCTGTCAGGATAATTCACCTTCGCCAAAGCTGACCTTGGAGAACATGAAGATGAAGTCGATTTGCCAGGCAAATGAGGCCTGCTCCACGCTCTCTGCATGTCTGTTCCAGAACAGCTGTGGAGAATTGGCACTGGAGAAAGCCCAGCAGTCAGCAGCTTTTAAGGCTCGCATGCGTCGCAAGAGGACCATCTCCAAGACTGGTGGTGCTGAGGAAGTGCTGGCTCATGTGATGGAAATCAGATCTTCAGAAAACTCTCAGTGGCTCTTGAAGCAAGGAGGAAGCCCAGTGTTCCCCAGGCCAGTGAAGCGAGCCATGTATGAGCTGCCATCGGCCATGTGGCTGAGACAGACCCCTCCAGTTCCTAACACAAGAACACCTGCAGTTGTTCTAACTACTCACTCCAACATCTGGCTTCTTAGCAAGCTGAAAAGTCAGAAGGAGAAACTAAAGCAGGAGAAAGACGAATCAGAAATTGAGAAGGATGAGGATGAGAAGGAAAGCAGAATTACTACAAAAGACTTGGCCAACGCTCTGGAGAAGGTCAGCATGACCTCAGAGACACCCAGTTTTTCAGCGGGAAGGTTGAGCCCAGTGGCAGACGCGCAGTCATGGCTCTTCCCAAAGAAGTTCGGCCATACTATACAGGCACCAGATAATAAGTTAGTCGAAATGGGTTACGAGAATAAGAACCGCTGGTTAGTTTATTCTTCTCTGAAAAATTCCACTTTAAGTACTGGCAGCAAGTTAGCCTCTCCACTTCCAGAACCTGTATTGGATGTAGCTCAAACTGGCATAAATAACTGGTTAATGAAGAGATTATAATCTTTAGAAAATTTATTGTGGTAATAACTACGTTGCCTATATTCATATCCCAGCTGCTGGTTTTAAAAAATAGGAATCCAGTGTGGGAAAAGTATATATAGTGGAATTATATATTCACATTAGAGATATGTATAATTTTTATTACTGCTTTAGCTTAACATTTTTCCTTTCTCATACTCAGTAATTACTTATTTTATTCAGAAGAAAATTATATATGCATCAATGCAATGCATCCAGGTTTGGTAATTAATAAGTTACTTTTTCCGAAGGATGTCTGTATTTCAAATGTACTGGTTTGCATTGAGAGGAAAAGATGTGACATATTTTATATATAATTTTTATATACACATTTGTAAACACTTCACATTATAGTCTATCTCATCTTGTATATGCATTGTGGATTATTTTACAAATAACAGATTTTTTATCTGTTTTAAAATGCGAGAAGGTTATAATATTAGAAAATTTGCTTGATTATTTTCATATCTGCAAGCATATAATATGAAGATCACCTATCAGATAACATTGGAATATGTGTTAGATTTGATTTTGTTTTGCAATATGATAAAGCCTGTGCAAGTAGGCTATGTGTAAACGTAACTTCAGTTTTAGAATGTGAATTCCAAATTTCTGAAATGTTTTAATTATGGTTAATTGATTTCTACATCATGTAGAAGTATTTTTAATGGAACCTATTTCTTTTAACTTCAAAGCTGCATAGAGTGACCTGGTAAATCTGCAGTTAAGTAGATTGTTACATTGTCAAATTGTGATAAGAGATAGGAATATAATGTGAAAAATTGTCTCATACCGACACATGTACATTCACATTTATACACTTGCACACACACGCACACAAACGCATATGGATACATGATTTTTTTTCTTATTTTCAACTAGGCAAGTGAGTGGCTTAGTTTGTGTGTAATCTCAGGTCGGTGTAGACAAAAGCATTTTCGTGCTGCAGAGTGCGGTATCTGGTGTTCTAAATGGCACATTTACCCCTTGGGATGTCAGTAATTGTGAAAACGGGGAATCAGTTATGTCAAAAATATTTTGCTATTTATAAGAAATTCTTTGACTGGGAGACAAAGCACTGTCAAGGGCCCATCTGGTTGACTGGATGCGGTGTTCATCAACCATATTTGGAGTCTGTGAAGACATGCTTTTTTTAAGGTTTCATTCATTTGAAAGTCTGTTATTAAAGGAATTGCATGATGCAGAGAAGGCCAGTGTGCCTTTTTGTATTTTGCTCACCATATACTAGATAAAAAAGGTTTCGAGATTAATTCTGGAAGATTTTTTTTTAAGGTTTTAAAGTTTTTCAGATTGCTTACTGATGTCGGAAACAAGTCAGTGCTGCCATGTTCAGATGCAATTATTCAAAGCCTTGTCGTCCACATTTCATTCCATAATTGTTAAGATCTCTCAATAGTGCAAGGCAATTCTATGCACTGTAGGAGTTCAACATTGCACGATACATATTTCATGATACTTGTAGTCTCCCGAACACTTTC
>NC_051420.1:2714699-2717199 GCF_015228065.2 Penaeus monodon
GAAAGAAAATAGAGTTTCACAATAAAACAAAATCTGGTATATTGTAGCAAAAATATAAGACAAAATATGAAGAAAAAAAATAAAGACGTCAACACTGGACGAATAAATAACCAAATCAGGAGGGTAGAGCTGCGACACCTTAAAACGGACACCATTTCGCGCAAGTCCAGCTGACAATAGTTTAGCTCACCATACACCGCCATGTCCTGTAGGACACGACACGACTAGTATGTTATAGACTAAATTGTTTTTAAAAAATCCAGCTGGCTATAACTAAAAGCAAGTTAGAGTGGAAATGACGAAACGCTTTTATGGCCACCTGATAAAGTCAACAGTATGAGAAAAATGGGAAAATAGGTAAGATATAATGATTAAAAAAAATGTCTGACCCTAGTGGAGTACACCCCCACCTCACTCTGCCTGTAACCCAATACGAACATTAACCCCTTAGTTGCCAGCCCAATTGAACCTCAGGCCAAGTGCCAATGCCAGCGAATTATCGATGTTTTCTTTACTTGAACCACTTAAACATTATCCAGAAACGCCGTAGATGTCACTAAAACTTGAATCCGAACTCTAGAAAGCATCTCTAGATTCTCAGCCAGTTTGTTGTGCTTCGAGCATCTTTGTATGACAGTCTAATGGTTAGATTAGTCTTTTAGATCCATACGTAGTTCACGCGACGTATCACTCAAAAAACTACGGTATTTTCGACGAATAAGAACAGCTAATATTTTGAACGAGGCTCATTCAGAGTACCTTCAACTACTAAAAAAACCGCCGGGTTAAAAAATGAAAGGGCTACATTTTCCACTTTGGGTTTTCAGAATTACCGAGCTTTAAAAAACGTTTGATAGTTGGACGTGGTAAAAACAAATATGTCAAGCCTCATAATCGAATGTTCTTTTTTTAATAAAAATATAACCTGCACACCACACCACACCCCCACACACACAACAACACACACAACACACACAACAAAAAAAAACGAATATATATTTTTTTAAACAGTATTTTTAACATTTTGTAATATATGGATAGGATAATTATGCACATTATTATACAAATTTTAACCCCCACACACACACACACAAAACACAATATATAATATTATAATTTTATATATAATAATATATAATATATATATATAATATTTTGAGGATGTATTATATTATATAATCTATATATAAAATTTTATATATATATATTATATATATAATATATATATATATAAAATATTATATATATAAATATTAATAAGAAGAAAAGCACGGGGCTGGGATCATCATATTTATTTGGGCAACCCGTTTCGGATTACTTCACATAAATCCATTCTCAAGCCAATCTATTGGGAGAAAGTCGCATGTATACATTACACAAAATAAAAACAAGAATTTCCTAAAATAGGGCTTTACAAACTTGAAAACTAAGAATAAAACAATAAAAATAGTACAAAACTCAAAGCAAACATAAAGTTAAATAACTAATACAAAAAGAATACTGTTAAAAAAAAACAACAATGGACGAAAAACAACAAGGTGGAACGAAACATTGAAAATAAAAACACAAAAACCCGGGGGCCACTACGACGGTGCGGTAGGGTTGTTAAAAGAAAATGCGGTGTGAGCTTTTTTGGGTTACTGAAAATTGCTTTATGGATGGGGTGGGTTCTTTCTGGTGGGGGGCGGTGGTGGTATGGGGTTCCTGAGATGAGAAGTTTTGGCGATGTTTTGGGGGATCGTTAAATTGCGTGAATGTGATGCCCAAAAAGGATTATGAATATATTGTGCGAGGTTGATATATATTATAATATATTATATATATAATATTATTTTAAAATATATATATAATTATATATATATATATATATTTTAAATTTTATATAACACCCGCTGAAGCAGTAAATACGAAAAGGCCTTTGGCATATTTGTGTGTTTTCTTGTACTTCCCTTCGTTGTTCTACTTGCAGTGTGTATATATCATTGTACACAACACACACACACACACACACACACACACACACAACACACACACATATTATTTTTTTTTTTTTTAAAATTTTAAAATTTTATATATATATATATAATATAAATATATATTATACATATAAAAACACACACCGCACACACACACACACCCCAACACAAAAATAATTAATTTTTAAAAAATATAAAATATATATATAATAATAATTATATTATATATATAATATATATATAATATGTGTGTGTGTTGGTGTGTGTGTGGGTGTGTTTGTGTGTGGTTTGGGTGGGTGTGTTGTGTGTACTATGTATATATACATAAAAATAACATATAATATATAATAATAATATTGTATAATAAAACATAATATATAATATATATATATATATATATTATATAATTATATAATATATATAATATATATATACAATACATATATATTATAAAAATTATACATAAACAAAATATATATATAAATATATATATTATATATATAAAATTTTATATATAATATTAT
>NC_051420.1:2722199-2724699 GCF_015228065.2 Penaeus monodon
GCTCAAAAAGAAAAAAATGGCAATGGGGAGGGCATATACATCGGAGACAGGATAACAGATGGACAAAAAAATGTAACAGACTGGGGTATAGATAATATAAAGAGACCCAAAGGGGAACCAATGACAAGATGGCGCGACGAAAAAAAAGAAATTTGGGGGGGCCCAGATGGAAACAAAAAGCACAAACAAAGTTGGAAAAGACGGGAGAGGCCTAGTCCTGCAGGGTGACCCCGGTGTGATGATGATGATGATATATATAAAATATATATATAAAATATATATATATTTTATATATATATAAAATATATATATAATATATATTTATATATATATATATATATATATTATGTTTTATACAAAATATATATATTTATATTATATATTATATATATATATATATATATATAATATATATATATATATATATATATATATATAATAATATATTATATATGATATATATAAACATATATATATATATATAATATATATATAATATATATAATTAATACATATGTATATATTATAATATATATATATATATATTTTATATAATATATATATATATATATAATATTGTGTGTGTGTGTGTGTGTGTGTGTGTGTGTGTGTGGTGTTGTGTGTGTGTGTCACTTGTCCCGGTTTAAAACAATAAACTCACCCGGGGTTCCCCTTGAACAAGGATAGCACCCTATTGCTTCAGGGGGGTGAAACTGTCGGCGGGTATTGCATGTAAAATGTTTTTAAAGCGGCAGAGATATTCCCCCTAGTTTGTTGGGGATGCGAGGGGTTTAGAAGGAGCCGGGGTTCCCCCCTCAATTTTTTTTTCTCCTGACAAAAACCCTCACCAATGATTAAATACAGAAATGATAATTCATTCACATCGCCGTCGCGTGGGGTTTTCAAAGGGGGCGTTGTTCAGTGGGGGAACCAGGCGACAATGTTTTAAAAATGCATCTGGAAAACAAAAAAAGACAAAGAAAAAAAGTCCAATTTAAGAAACACATTAAAAACGGAACTGGAAATGGAAAATGAAAGAGATGGGAAATTGCATACTGTCTGTAACGAAAGGATAGATCAACATTTAAAAACTAGGAAACAGTGAGTCCAATGGAAAAAATGGGAAATTTTAAAACTAAAGAAAAAAAAGACAGTTTTTTTTCTGGAAAAGAAAAAAGGGAAAATTTTAGTCACGGGGTTGCTATGATTCTCACGAAAAAAACTGCAAAGGCACTAATTGGGTACAGCCCAATAAATGATGCATTTTAAAAGCCAGAATACAAGCAAAACTCATAACATTAGTATTATACAATGCAAGCACTAACCAGCATTTTCAATGATGAAGAAAGGAATAGTTTTATAACATCTCCAAGAAAAATTTAGACACAACCCTAAAAGAGATGTAAAAGTAATCATGGGGGGACCCCAACGCCAAAAATAGGCAAAAATGATCTAAAAAATGACACCTGTGAAAAAATTCGGCCTTTAAGAAAGTAAATTTAAAGAGGTGAAAATTTTTTTGAAATTTTTTAGTAAAATAATTAGTTATAGTCAACACATTGTTCCAACACCTCCCAAGACACTTGTCACTGGTTTTCACCAGACAAAAGAACACGCAACCCAAAATTGATACATTGTGTTGAACCCGAAATGGAAAAGTTGTATAAAAAACCAATACAAGCCCCGGTGCGACGCAACAGAACCACCAAATACTACCTATCGACTTTCATAAAGACTCAAGAAGATGGAGCGTCCAACACCACCTCAAAGCCGACCCTAAAACTTTATAACAATTACAGAATTCAGTGTCAAACAAATTTTAAATACCCAAACACTGTAAAAGATGATAAAACACCAAATGAGTTTTTGGGAAGAAGGAAAAGAACGCTTGCTGAGCACTGCTTAAGAAACTATCGCCCAAAAAAAAAAAGACAAATTTACCCCGGATATCTGAAAACCAAAGTGAAAAATTTAAAAAAGAAGATGCCAAAACAAAAAGGGTATCAATAATCCAGTTGAAGAAGTAATTTACAAAAAACAGAATACAAAAGTTCAAAGATTATTGCGACGAAAAAGGAAAAAATTTTAAATGAACATTGCCAGAGAATTGAAAACGTTCTATCATAAGACAAAAATAATCACCAAGGAGCACGAAACATTACACGAAAATTTAAACCCACAATGGGAAATATCAAAACTGAAAATGGGCTCATTTTTTGTGATGGAAAAGAAGTCAAAAATAGATGGAATCAAGTTGTTTTCCCAAACCCATAAAAAAGAAAAACGATTAACAAAACATTAATTTAAATCAATAACAGGGAAAATGAACCACCGCCCCTGCTAGAGAAATTATAAAAAACATAAAAGAATTTAAAGAATAAAGAGAACCGGGAACAATCAAGAATGCTGGCGAAAGTGTTTTAATACTTCTACAAAAATTTGTACGGAAATTTTGGAAAGAAAGAACGGCCAGAGACTGGGTTTTAAAAACAGTCTTTTC
>NC_051420.1:2732199-2734164 GCF_015228065.2 Penaeus monodon
AATTTATATAATATATAATTATATTATATATATAATATATATATTATTATTTTACATATAGATAGATAGATAGATAGTAGATAGATAGATAAATACATCATAATATATATTATAATATATATATATATAATATTATATATTATTAATATACACATACATAACAAAAACACACAAAATAAATATTTTATATAAATATAAATATAATAATATATAAAATTATATTTTAAATATATATATTATTATATTAATATATATAGTAATATTATATAATATATACATACACACACACAAACACACACACACACATTACACACCCCAAAAGCACACCACACACACACACACGCACATACATACCACACCACCACAACACAACATACACGCAACATACACACACACACCACACCCCAAAAAACCCACACACAAAACACATAATAATATATATTTTATATATAATTATAAAAATATATATATATAATATATATAAAATATACACACACCACAACACACACACACCCCAACACCCACATAATTATATATATATAAATATATATTTATATATATATATACACACATGCAACAACACCAATAGATATAAAACTACTTGAATATAAAAAAAGCCCGATGCGTGGTAAGCCATGCATTCGTAAAAACTTTATTATTATTTTTTTTTAGTAAAAAACTCAATTCGTTTTTTTGGGGCCATGTCCTTTTTGGGGCAATTAAATCGTGATTAGCTCACAGCGGGTATTCTATCAATTTACATAACTGTCAATTTTGCAATGAAACTCTTTTTTGGGGGGAGATGTTCCCGTTCTAACGACCAATTAAGATTCACTCATTTGGCTGGTTAAAACCTTCCCTCATTACCACAAGCCATCTCCATCTTAATGACGGCATTTGCCATGATATGCCAGTTCTGATTTAAGCGTGCTAATACGAACAGCATTGAAGCGATGTGATGAAACGTGGCTGAAGACTGGCACCAGATATCCTTGTCTTGTGTAACGCTGAGGTTTCCTTTTTTATCTATTTTTTAAAAATTTTGTCTGAATTTATCATCGTATCTCTTCATGGAGATCATTAATTTACCGATATTTAACATTCATTTGATTAAGGGGCAGAGCCTTCATTTGGAATATTAATGAATGTAAATATATCACATCAACACCTGACATATCTACTCCGGTTTGACACGCCCTTTCCAAATTACTGAACAAATTTTCTTGCATAAGATTTTTTTTTCAAAATCATATAAAGAGTGCTTTATCTACGAACCATATGGATCTAAACATTTCAAAAAACATTTATTTAAAAACATTAACCTTTGTTAACTAAAAGAGAAAGAAGGGAATGAAAAGACAAATACCCTACTGATAGGCATAAAGCATAATTAACATTCATAGAATCGTTCCCCCTTAACTTCCGAGGCCTTCCTCAGTGGACTCATAATATCGGTCCTTCTGCGCCCATCCATTCTCTAAGAGCAAATGGCCCGTCACCACCACAGGCTCCTTCCCTCAAGACCCCAGCTCTCAGCAGTCCCCCTCTAAAGAAACCCAAATGCTCCCTTTGTGTTGTTTCACTTTAACTGATTCGTGTGTTTACAGTATTCATTCTTTATTTTTTTTTCTTATTCATCGCCAGTTCCGTTGATCAATACGATATTTTTTTTATATTACAAATGGTAGTTCCGTTGGTCAATACGATATTTTTTATATTACAAATGGTAGTTCCGCTGGTTATATCAATATTTACGAAATAAGCATTTCTCGAACCTCCCTTAGGGGGCGATGTGCATTCATTCTCGTATTTCAGGGTGTGAACGTATCATAAACATACGGAGATTTTCATCAAACGTTCCCCCAGGGCTAAATGGCAGAAATTGATCCCGATGGCGCGGGTGTCGCCAGGCGCCTCATCTTGATCGTAGCCCATTACGCCCAATCAATGATTCAAACTCCGCCC
>NC_051420.1:2737208-2747208 GCF_015228065.2 Penaeus monodon
AGCCCAGTTTTCCCCAGGCCAGTAAACGACCCATGTATGAGCTGCCATGGGCCCTGGGGCTGAGACAGACCCCCCCAGTTCTAACACAAGAAACCTGCAGTTTTCTAATACTCACCCCAAAACATCTGGCTTTTTAGAAAGCTGAAAAGTCGAAGGAGAAACTAAAGCAGGAGAAAGACGAATCGAAATTGAGAGGATGGGGATGAAAAGGGAAAAGCAGAATTACTACAAAAGATTTGGGCCCAACGCTCTGGAAAAGGGTCAGCATGACCTGGAGACCCCCATTTTCTCAGCGGGAAGGTTGACCCCGGCAGACACGATTCATGGCTTCCCCAAAGAAGTTCGGCCATACTATACGGCCCCAGATAAAGTTAGTCAAAAGGGGGTTACAGAATAAAAACCGCTGGTTAGTTTATTCTTCTCTAAAAAAATTCCACTTAATACTGGAAAAAGTTAGCCTTCCCTTCCCAGAACCTGTTTTGGATGTACCAAACTGGCAAAAATAACTGGTAATAAAGAGATTATAATTTTTAGAAAATTTTTTTTTGGAATAACTAGGTTGCCTTATTCTACCCAGCGCTTTTTTTAAAAAAATAGAATCCTGTGGAAAAGATATTAGGGGAAATTTAAATTATTCACATTAGAGATATTAAAATTTTTTATTAGCTTTAGCTTACTTTTTTCCTTTCTCAACTCAAATTACTTATTTTTTTTCAGGAAATTATATATCATCAATGCAAGCCCCGGGTTTTGGTAAAAATAAGTTATTTTTCCAAAGGATGTTGTTTTTCAGATGTACTGTTTCATTTAAGGAAAAGATGTCAAATTTTTATATAAAATTTTTTTATATACACATTTGTAAAAACTTACTTTATGTCATCTCATTTTGTTTGCATTGTGGTTATTTTAAAAATAACATTTTTTACGTTTTAAAATGCGAAAAGGTTATAATATTAAAAAATTTGCTGATTTTTTTCTATCGCAAGCATATAATTGAAGATCACCTATCAAAACATTGGATATGTGTTTGATTGATTTTGTTTTTCTATATAAAGCCCGGCAAGTAGGCTGCGTGTAAACGAAAACTTTAGTTTTAGAATGTGAATTCCAAATTTCTGAAAAGTTTTAATTATGGTTTTTGATTTCTACATCTTTTAGAAGTTTTTTTAGGGAACCTATTTCTTTTAACTTCAAAGCTGATAAAGTGACCTGGTAAATCTCAGTTAAGTAGATTGTTACTTGTAAAATTGTGATAAGAAAAGGGAATATAATGTAAAATTGTCTCATACCGACACAGTACTTCACATTTATACATTTGCACACCCCGCACACAAACGCTTTGGATACTGATTTTTTTTTCTTATTTTCAACTGGGAAAGGAGTGGTTTAGTTTGTGTAATCTCAGTTGGGTTGTAGAAAAAAAGCATTTCGGCTGCAGAGTGCGGTATCGGGGTTTTCTAAATGGCCATTTCCCCCTTTGGAGTCAGTAATTGTAAAAAGGGGGAATAGTTATGTCAAAAATATTTTGCTTTTTAAAGAAATTTTTTTGATGGGAAAAAAGCCGTCAAGGGCCCCATCTGGTTGACTGGATGCGGTTATAAAACCAAATTTTTTGGAGTTGTGAAACATGTTTTTTTTTAAGGGTTTCATTCATTTGAAAGTCTGTTATTAAAGGAATTGCAGAGCAGAGAAGGCCTTCCCCCTTTTTGTATTTTCTCCCCATATATAAAAAAAAAGGTTCGGATTATTTCTGAAGTTTTTTTTTTTAAGTTTTTAAATTTTTTAATTGCTTATGATTCGGAAAAAAAATCGGTGCCATTTTCAGATGAAATTTATTCAAACCCTTGCGCCCCATTTATTCCATAATTTTTAAGACTCTAAATAGTGAAGGCCAATTCTATGCATTAGGAGTTCCATTGCACGATACATATTTCATGATACTTGTATCTCGACCTGTGGTAATATTTTATTCCCCAATGCAGTTAAAGTGTTCCAACAGGTAGTAATAAATATGGTTTTGATCACCCGTAATTGGTGTTCTGAAATTGCAAATTGAAATTGGACATTTGAAGTTATGAATTGTAGATTAAAGCTTTAAACCAATAAAACATGTGCAATTATGATGACTTTTAATCAGAATATATAAACCCATTATTCTGTTTTTCCTGTAACAAATTTATGAAAATACAACATGAAAATTTACTCCAACTATGAAAACTTGTGATTCAACTTGTGAAGATTTTAGATTCAGCACCGTTTCTGATTACACAACATAATTTTTTGAGTAATGTCACTCATTATGTTTATAACGAGACTTTCATAACAGGGAAAGGATTAGAGATATGGAAATAAGATGGATATCTTATTTTCATTTCAGTCATTAAATAGTGATTTGAACTGTTACAATCTTTATGTTGATGGAATTGTGAGTATATTAAACGTTATTATCAAATATGTGGTAAAACTTTCCGTTCTGTTTTTGAATGTCACCAGTTACCCATATGTTCAGCATTGTTATTAATCAATGGCATTGGTATTATCGTTATCATTCATAAAACAAGACACAGCACAAGAAGAAAGGAACATTATATAATATTTCCAGACTCGATGCCTTATAGTTTGGCAACGTGAGATTATGCCATATATAGTACACCAGCGAATGCTCCCCGTTCGCTAATGCCCTACATTATATGAACGTTATCCATAGTTTCACATATAACGCCTTAATTGACTCGTATCAATACATACACACTCGTCAAACTAGATAATTCAATCAACTCGTATCAAGACATACACATTCGTCAAACTGGGTAATGTATTTAACTAGTATCAATACATTCCCACGCGCTACATCGAGTTTCTTATTTCCCCCCTAGCAGCGCCGGACAAAGCAGCCTCTGGCAGCCACAGGGACATACCCTTTCCCTTTTTTGATTTTTTGCCCTTCCCCAATTTTTTTGTAATATCAGTCAGAAAAAGGATTTTACCGGAGCTTCTCCACACATAATCGTCTCACAAAAATTTAATAAAAAAGGCTCTCTGTGTACAAGATTATTCAATCTCAACCTACACTACTGTCAGCAAAAAGTGTCTAAGTAATAATTCAAGACTTTGGAAAACATGCTTTGGTATGATTTTTTTTTCTGCAGTTATAAAAAAAAGTAGGGGTTGGGGGTTTTCATTAAATTTCTTTTATTTTTTAAGTGCTGTTGTTTTTTTCTGGAAAAAAAATGTTTCTAAAACATCTACTCTTTACACTTTTAAAAAGATACAACAAAGTTCCCCTTCAACAAAAAAAAATCAAAACAGCTTTGGGGATTTTTGTTCTGAACTTTTTTTTTTTCATTGTATAGAGTCGTACCCACTTGACAAGTAGAAAGAATGAATGAGAATGAATATTTACATCAAAAGATCATTGACCGGTGCGATTTTAAATTTTGACGACGATTAAACGAAACTGCAAGATGCATCTCTTGATTGTGAAAATATTCATTTTCATTCATACCTTTTTACACTGTATATCAATACTTAAAAATTTTTTTGTATTTTTACTGATTCCCCTTTCTTTAGCTTCTTTCTACTTGGTTATTCTTATACTTTTGCCCCTTGATTTCTTAATTTTTACTTTTTTCAAATGCATAATATGTATTATATATTATATATTTTATATATATATTTTATATATATATATATTTTAAATAAAATATATAATATTTTATATATATATTTTTTATATTAACTATAAAAAAATATAGTATATATATAATATATTTATATTAATATAGTATACAAATATATTACCCAAAAGGTACCACCGGCACTCCGTGGAAAGGAAAAGGGGGCCCTCCCGTACTCACTCCCAAGCATCACAACATGAAAATACAAATTTTCATGCTGGACCCCGGGGCTCAGACATGAATACGTTAAAAAAAAGAAGAATACATAAAATAGTTAATATAAATATGTATATATATAAAAATTGTAATATATATATATAATAAGTAATTAAAAATATAGTAATTTTTTAAATATTAATATATAATATATGTATATATATTATATTTATTTTAATTATAATTAATAATTATATATTAAATATTATTATAAATAAAAATATGTTTTTAATATAAAATTAAAAATATATTAATATATGATAATATAATTATATATGTATTATAATAATAAAAATTTTGATAATTATAATTAATAGAATATAATTAAATATATTGTATTATATAATATATTTTAATAAAATTTTAATATATTTTTATATTATAAATTTTGTATATATATAAAAAAATTTGAATTATATATATATAGAATTAAATATATTAATATAATATTATATATATTATATAATAAAAATTTATATATTAAAATATTAATTTTTTAAAATTTTTTATATATATAAATATATATATATAATTTTAATATATATTTTATATTAAAATATAATAATATTATATATAATTCTATTAATATATTATTATATTATATAATTATAAAATATATATATATAGTGTTGTGTGTGGTGGTGTGTGTGTGTGTGTGTGTGTGGTGTTGTGTGTGTGTGTGTGGTGTTGTGTGTGTGTGTGTGTGTGTGTGTGTGTTTTTGTTTATATATATATATATATTTTAAATTATATATATATAATATTATATATATATTAATAATATGCAGGGGTTTGTATATAATATATATATAATATATATAATATATGTATATTTATATATTATATGTAAATGTATATATGTATAGTTATTGTATATATTATATATATATTTTAATTTTATATATATATATATATATAATATATATATATATATATATATGTATATGTGTATATGTGTATATATGTATATTCCTCCTACTTTTACTTTTCTCGTACTTTTATTTCGGTATTCGTCATATTTTAGTTTTCTAATAGTTGCACTACATTTCACATATTTTTCTTTTCTTGTTCCTCTCACGTAATTTTGCATCCTTCAACTTTCCTCATATTTCTACATTTCTCACAATTTTACTAATTCTACCTTCATATTTTTGCTTTTCTCTGTTTCTCTCTCCTCTTCCTTCTTTATCTTTCAATTGCATTACACTTTTTTTTTATCTGGTTCCATGCAGAAATTTTCCCTCCCGCCACTTTAAGAATATAACTTAGGTATTGGCAACTTTGATTGGTAGGTTTTCAAGTTCAGAAAGACACTTTTTCAACTAAGGGGTAAAAGCGTCCTTGATCTTTGAATGCCCAAGTATACTCTTTTTTCATAGAGGCGAAGATGTACTTGATAACCTGTTGGTGATTGACTAAATGCAATATATCTGAACAGCATGGCTGGAAATCAAAGGATCATCATCACCAAGTAATCATTTATCAAATGATTATTTCATCACAAAACAATAATAATAACAATAAAAATAATAATAAAAATAAAAATAAAAATAAAATAATGATAATAATGATAATAATTAATAAATAAATAAACGGAACATATTTGACGACATACGAGACTACTTGTAAAAGGTCATCTCTACTCTTCTGTGCCAAGATAGGGCCGTTTCCCCCCCTAAATATACTATGCTGAAACAAGGGTGCGTCTAATATGCCCGGGTGTCTTATATGCCCACAGACACGGTATTATTTAATGGAAATTATTAAAACAAGTTTTAAAAAGTAGAACAAAAGATGGAATTCTCTGTGGCCACAGTAAGTTTGATTACAATGGAGCACGATTACCTCAGGGTCAGTATATGCTTTGTAAATTTATTTTGTAATTATTTTAGATTTTGATTTTAATATTTTTGTTGGGGCATATTGGAATTAAAAAGGAAAAATTATAGGGAGAGATCAGACAAAGAAACATGAACAGATTCGGCGATGATTATTTTTGTGTTAGGACTATTTGAACGAAAAAAAAAAAAATGGGTATAGGACTAAGCCAAAGAAGTTTAGAACGTTTCTCAAGAAAACAACAACGGAATCATTGACAGCAAGATCTAGAAAATCCCGGATCTGCGTCAGATTTTCTCTCGGTTCCTCACAGACCGACGGCGGAGGAACAGGGCTATTGCATTAGTTTTGAACTATTTTGAACTCATCTACGACTAAGAAAAATATTACTTGACGTACAAAAAAGACTTTCGTAATTGCATGCCATTTTTCACAAGTAATGGTATGACTGTCTGGTTGATTTTGACGATATGTAATTCTTAGACTCGGAAAGTGCCATTTGCTCTTGCACAGTATTCAGTAGCTCTTAATCTTACTAATCATTCATAACTAAACATGCTTCGAAGCAGAAAATAGAGTTTCACAATAAAACAAAATCTGGTATATTGTAGCAAAAATATAAGACAAAATATGAAGAAAAAAAATAAAGACGTCAACACTGGACGAATAAATAACCAAATCAGGAGGGTAGAGCTGCGACACCTTAAAACGGACACCATTTCGCGCAAGTCCAGCTGACAATAGTTTAGCTCACCATACACCGCCACGTCCTGTAGGACACGACTAGTGTTATAGACTAAATTGTTTTTAAAAAATCCAGCTGGCTATAACTAAAAGCAAGTTAGAGTGGAAATGACGAAACGCTTTTATGGCCACCTGATAAAGTCAACAGTATGAGAAAAATGGGAAAATAGGTAAGATATAATGATTAAAAAAAATGTCTGACCCTAGTGGAGTACACCCCCACCTCACTCTGCCTGTAACCCAATACGAACATTAACCCCTTAGCTGCCAGCCCAATTGAACCTCAGGCCCAAATGCCAATGCCAGCGAATTACGAGTTTTTTTTCTTGAACATTAAAAAATTTTCCAGAAACGCCCTAGTATACTAAAATTTAATCCGAACTCAGAAGATCTTAGATTTTCAGCCAGTTTGTTGTGCTTCGAGCATCTTTGTATGACAGTCTAATGGTTAGATTAGTCTTTTAGATCCATACGTAGTTCACGCGACGTATCACTCAAAAAACTACGGTATTTTCGACGAATAAAAAAGCAAAATTTTTTAAACGGGGCTCATTAGAGTACCTTAAAAATACTAAAAACGCAGCTCGTTAAAAAAAAGGGGCAATTTTCCACTTTTGGTTCAGAATTATCCGATTGCTTTCAAAACGTTTTGCATAGTCTGGACGCTGGTATAAATGCAGAATCAGTGTCAGAGCCTCATAATCGTAATGTTCCTCTTTTTCATCAAATATAAAAACACACCACACACCACACAAACCACACACACACACACACACACACACACACACACACACACGAAATATATATTTTACTGTATTTTTAAAATATTTGTAATATATGGTATGGTTTTTTTTTTTTTTTTTTTCACATATATTACATACATACACACCAACACACAACACACCATATAAATTATATATTATATATATATATATAATATATAATTATATATATATATATATATATATATGATAATTATATTATTATATATTATATATATATGTATATATATTTATTATATATATATATATAATATATATATTTTAAAATATATATATTATATATAAATATATATATATATATATAAGAATTAACACCAGGGCTGGGATCACATATTTATTTGGGAACGTTTCGGTTTACTTCACATAAATCCTTCCCAAGCAATCTTTTGGGAGAAAGTCGCATGTATACATTACACAAAATAAAAACAAGAATTTCCTAAAATAGGGCTTTACAAACTTGAAAACTAAGAATAAAACAATAAAACTAGTACAACATTCAAATAAAGTAAGCAAAAAGCTTGAGAAAACTAAAAATACACAAAATGGGTTTTACAAGTTTTAAAAACAAAACCGAATTTAAGGCAATAAATCAGGCACAACTTATAATAAACAAAATAATCAAAAGCTTGACAAAACTCAAAGCAAACATATAGTTAAATAACTAATACAAAAAGAAACTGTTAAAAAAAAACAACAATGGACGAAAAACAACAAGGTGGAACGAAACATTGAAAATAAAAACACACACAACCCTGTGGCCACTACGTACGGTCAGACGGTAGGGTGTTAGAAGCATAATAGCGGTGTAGAGCTTTCTTGTTACTGAGAATTGCTTTATGGATGGGTGTGAGTATGCTTTTCATGGTGAGGGGCTGGTGGTGGTATGGAGGGCTTCCTGAGACTGAGAAGTTTTGGCGATGTATGGGGTGATCTGTGTAAATTGCGTGAATGCTGATTGAAAAAAGGAATATGAATTATGGTGCAGTGTGTGAAAATATATATATAATATAATTATATTAAATATATTATATATATACATATTTATATATATATATATATAATTATTTTATAAAAACCCCGCTGAAGCAAAAATAAAAAAAGGCTTCGGCATATTCGTTTTTTTTTCTTGTATTTCCCCTTCGTTTTTATTTGCAGGTTATATATACATTTACACACACACCAAACACAAAACACACACACACCACCCCCAAAAACACCCAACATATATTATTTTTAAAAAATAAAAAATTTTTATATATTATATTATATATATATATAAAAATATAACACACTCGCAAAAACCAACACACACACCCACACTAAATATTAATATAATATAATATAATATATTAATATATTAATATATATTATATAATATATGTATAAATATATTGGTGTGTGTGTGTGTGTGTGTGTGAGAGGGGGTGTGTGTTTGTGTGTGTGGTTGGGGTGTGGTGTGGGGGTGTACATTTTATATTTTATTTTAAACATAAATATATATAATAATATAATATATGTATATAAACATATTATACATATACTATATAATATATATATATATTATATATATAATATATTATAATATATATATTATATAAAATTTTATATAATATAATGTATGTATTACTGCATATACTTTTACGCAGTAGTAGATGGAAATATCCAAACCATATTCACCTGTGAGTTGGGAAGTTCCAACTAAGATCTACATAGTCGATAACCTTATGTACTCTTCGCAATAACTATATAAGTCTTATCTAACCTTCCTACACGAGTAAGTTTTTGCCCCTCCAACCGATTCGAGGAAGGTTCAACCACTTAATCTGGGCGAGCCATTTGATGCCAAACAATGCCCTCACGTCTTCCGGTTATAGCGTGACCTCACTTGGGCGTCGGGAACTCATGTGACCCCGTTTAATCTGATCATTGACCTATGACCTCACCCCGAGCGGATTGAGGTCCCAAGGCGAGGATGTCGTTCTACACATTCAACGCGTTTTCTGAGATTTGGGTTAGAGAACGGGTTTTTTTTTTTATAATTTTTTTAAATTTTATGATGGGTTGTATTTTGGGAACGGGTCTGATACGGGCTCTTTTTTTTGTTTTTGTATTTTGTGTATCTTTTAAAAATCTTGGTTTATTTTCGATCTGATCATAGGTGGTCGTGGTTTGGTCGTGGAAAAGTATTTTTTTTACGATAATCCTAAGGCATGAGCTGATGAGTATTTATAAGATTATGTAGTTATTGCTTTTCCGGACGATTAAACAATGTACTGTGCTGATGCGTTGGTAGAAAAGCACACTATAAAGAATATGGGTTTCTTTGATACGTTTTTCATTTCAATAACTTCCCAATAATGATGATGACGATGATGATAATGAGGGGAGAATGACAGATGAAAATAATAATAATACAATTTTTAAAAAATAATGACAATATATTAATAATTATAATAATAATAATAAAAAAATAATAAAAAAAATAATAATAATAATAATAATAATTAAAATTTAAAATAATAAGAAAATAATAATAATAATAATAATAAAAATAAAAATAATAATAATAAAATAAAATAAACATAATAATAAAAAATAATAATAATAAAATAATAAAATATACATAATATTTTATATAATATTATATATAATATATATATATATATAATATATATAATATATTATATAAAAAATTAATAACAATAACAATAAAAATGACAAAAAAAAATAAAAAAGAGATAA
>NC_051420.1:2752208-2754708 GCF_015228065.2 Penaeus monodon
TATATATTATAATACATATAGTGATAAAATATACAATATATATAAAAGATATATATATATATATATATATATATATATATATATAAAATATATGTATTTATTTATTTATATAATAAATAAATAAAATATTATATAATATATATATATATATTATATATATATATAATATACCTATGAAATATATATATATATATTGTTTGTTTTGTGTGTTTGTGTTGTGTGGTGGGGTGTGTGTGTGTGTGTGTGTGTGTGTACACTTGTCCTGGTTAAGACAATAAACTGCACCCTGGGGTTCCCTTGAACAAGGATAGCACCCTATTAGCTTCAGGGTTGCGGTGAAGCTGTCGGCGGCGTATTGCAGTGTAACTGTTTCAAAGCGGCAGAGATAGTTCCTCCTAGTTAGTTGGAGACTGCGATTTGAGAAGGAGCCTGGGGTATCCCACTCAATTTTTCTTTCTCCTGAAAAAACCTCTACACCAATGTTAATACAGAAATGATAATTCATATCACATCGCCCTTTCGCGTGGGTTATAAAGGGGCGCGTTGTTCAGTGGGCAACCAGGCTGACAATTTTAAAATATGCATCTGGAAGAAAAAAGAAGAAAAAGAAACATGTCCAATTAAGAAACACTTAAAAAATCGGAAACGTGGAACGTAAGGAAAATGAAAAGAGATGGGTAAATTGCATACTGTCTGTAACGAAATGGTAGATACAACATTCAAATACTAGAATCAGTGAGTCCAATTGGAAAAGAATGGAAGTTTCAAAACTAAAAAAACAAGACAGTTATTTTTTTCTGGAAAAGAAAAAGGAAATTATAGTCACGGAGTTGCTATGATTCTCACGAAAAAAACTGCAAAGGCACTAATTGGGTACAGCCCAATAAATGATCGCATTTTAAAAGCCAGAATACAAGCAAAATCTCATAACATTAGTATTATACAATGCAATGCACTAACCAGCATTGCAAGTGATGAAGAAATGGAATAGTTTTATAACACTCTCCAAGAAACTTTAGACACAATCCCTAACAGAGATGTAAAAGTAATCATGGGAGACCTCAACGCCAAAGTAGGCAAAAATGATCTAAAAAATGACACCTGTGAAAAATTCGGCCTTGAAGATGTAAATGAAAGAGGTGAAATTTTATTGAATTTTGTAGTACAAATAATCTAGTTATAGTCAACACATTGTTCCAACACCTCCCAAGACACTTGTACACGTGGTTTTCACCAGACAAAAGAACACGCAACCAAATTGACTACATTGTGTTGAACCAGAAATGGAAAAGTTGTATAAAAAAGCCAATACAAGCCCTGGTGTCGACTGCAACAGTAACCACCAACTACTACCTATCGACTTTCATATAAGACTCAAGAAGATGGAGCGTCCAACACCACCTCTAAAGCTCGACCATAAAACTCTTGATAACAATTACAGAATTACAGTGTCAAACAAATTTGAAATACCCAATCACTGTAAAGATGATAAAACACCAAATGAGTTGTGGGAAGAAGGAAAAGAACGCTTGCTGAGCACTGCTTAAGAAACTATCGCCAAAAAGAAAAAGACAAATTCACCCTGGATATCTGAAAACACAAAGTGAAATTGAAACAAGAAGATGCCTAAAATCAAAGGGTATCAATAATCCAGTTGAAGAAGTAATTTACAAAAAACAGAATACAAAAGTTCAAAGATTATTGCGACGAAATAAGGAAAAATATTTAAATGAACATTGCCAGAGAATTGAAAACTGTTCTATCAGTAAGACAACTAAATAACTCTACCAAGGAGCACGAAGCATTACACGAAAATTTAAACCTACAATGGACACTATCAAAACTGAAGATGGACTCATTTTATGTGATGGAAAAGAAGTCAAAGATAGATGGAATCAATGTTGTTCCAACCTATACAAAAAGAATAACGATCTAACAACAACATTAATTAGACTCAATAACAGCGAAGATGAACCACCGCCACTGCTAGACGAAGTTATAAAAAACATAAAAGAATTAAAGAATAATAAGAGACCGGGAACTAATCAAGAATGCTGGCGAAAGTGTTGAATACTTCTACAAACTTTGTACGGAAATTTGGAATGAAAGAAGACGGCCAGAAGACTGGGTTAAAAATCAGTCTTTACTCCCATACTTAAAAAAGGTGACGCACTCCAATGCAACAATAACAGGACAATTGCATTAATAAGTCACAGCAGCAAAATTTTGTTGAAAATTATTGCTGAAAGAATGAAGTTAGATTTAAGAGAAGAAATTGCAGATGAACAAGCAGGTTTTTGCCCTGGAAAAGGTACCAGAAACCAGATTCTAAATCTGAAATTGATCATAGAGAAAGATAGAGAACATCAGAATACCTATACCTGTGTTTCATCGATTACTCAAAGGCTTTTGATACTGTTGATCACGATATCCTCTGGAATAACATGAACGATATGAGGTTTCCGAAGCACATCATCCAACTAATAAAAGCTATGTATGA
>NC_051420.1:2764708-2779775 GCF_015228065.2 Penaeus monodon
AATGGTAAGCATTTTTTGGGACCCCCACGGGGTACAGCCTTCGCCCGGCCTGCAGGCTTTAGGGACGCTTGGCATCAAATCTGTATTCTTGATCTTCTTTTTTTTACGGGTCGGCTTTTACGTTATAAGTTTCAGTCTTTGAATTTATAATCTGTCTGCCGTCTGCAGGAAACAAGCTATTTACAAAGGGTTTTTTGGGGTGCTTTTAACCATAGGGTTTTGATTTTAAAATTTAAAAATAATAATATCTTGGCATATAATTTTGAGTGTTTTAGTTGGTCCAATTTTATTTTTAATTTTTTACATGTTTATAGTGATGAGAGCGAAGTTCAAGAATTACTAAAAATGAAAAAGCAAAGGCAAGAAAATTTTTTATGTGAGAACCTATCTGCTGTCAAAATCCCCTGCGGTAAAAAAAAATGACGCAAATCGACAATTGAAAAATTAGAATTGCAAGGGGTTATAGCACATAGGGGGCGCTATTTAAGTAAATGGAAAAAAAGGGGTTCGGATTGGTTTTTCGAACTTTCTCGAAATCTGAAAATAGTCAAATTATAATTAAATTTTTTGAATAAGTGCAAAAAAAGGCTGTGCGGTTGTAAACGAGGGGTTGTGGAGTTTGGTTCCGCCAGATGGAAAGTGAGAAAGGGGGGGGGGGGGGGGGGAGAGTGATTTTTTCTGTATACAAAGTTTAGGGGAAGTGAAAGTAAAAAAATTCTGAACAATGGAAAAAAATCACGTTATGAAAATAAAAAATAAAAGTGGCAATGTTATAAGGCTGAGTGGTTTTTATATTATTTTCTCAAAATTTGCATTTTCATCAATCGTCATATCACTCCCACACCAAATCCCACCATATCTCCATCACCATTTTATTACCACCATCACCACTACTATCATCCCCATACATCCCCCATCACCACTCATCACACCTTTCACATTACCACCACCACTACTATCCCCACCATCTCATTACCACCATCATCCCCCCATCACCAACTATCTTTCACCAATACTTCATCACCCTCATTACCCCCATCACCATACATCATCACCATCACGCCACCACCAAGGCAGCACTTCATCAGTCCCCCCCCACTAAAACACATATTATTAAAATTTCGTACAGTGATGATCAGTTTCATAGAAAAGGGACGGGAACAGATAATAACAATTTAATTACTTGTTTTTTGATCTCATAAAATGAGGGTTAATTTATCGGGAACCCAATAGAAAAATGGTGAAAGTGATAAAAAAGGAAAATTTATCATTTTGATAAGTTGAAAAAAAATTAAAAATTGTAATTATTTACTAGGGGGTGTTCTTGATTTTGTTATGCATATATTAAAATTTTACTGTTTTGTTTTATGGGATTGAGCCATTTTGATGAAAAAAGGAGGTGATAATATAAAAATATGATAGTTATTATCTTGACAAAAAATGTAAAAGCAAACTTCATTAATGAAAATGAGATTGACAACTGTAATGATGTCAGATAACAAAATAATAATGTAGAAGTAATCATTTAAAAAAAATATCAGTATTAAGAATTGATAATGTCAGGAAATAGAGTAATAAATTTTGACAATTTAGTAAACTTAAAAGTAATAATAAAAAAAAAAAGCAACAAACAATGTAAGACAATGACAATGATAATGATAATAAAAATATAAAATTTAAATTACTAATAAAATTACAAAAACAACAAACTACTAATACTAAAATACTATACTAAAATAATAATTAAAAAACAATAAAAATAATAAAATAATAAAAATAAAATAAAATAATAATAATATTATAATTATAATAATAATAATAAATTATTTTTATTTTTTGACAGCAGTAAGGTAGAAAATACAATAGAGAAATAAGATATGCGAAATAATTTCGACAAAAAAAATTTTCATAGACGTAACCCGAAAAAATTAGGGCCTTTTTTTAATTTTGAAGCAGTACTAACTCCAGGGCGATATAAATTATAATAAAACAGTTTTTCTTTTTTTACTCAGTAAGTATTACAAATGTTGCTGTTTTTTATGTGTCATTTTGGTGTTCTTAATATTTTGCTGTTTTTATGTTATTTTTGTTAATATTATTTTTTTTATTATATCAATTTTTTATTATAATATTTAAAAAAAAATAATTATTGAAAAAAATTTTTTCATTATAATTATTTCATGTGGTTTTTAAATTTTCATTATGATGATGATGATGAGATTTTGATTATTTTGACTGATATTTTTATTATTTTTTAATTTTAGAATTTAATTAGGTTATTTTATATTATATTATTTTTACATTACATTATTTTGCTAGGGTTTTTGTTTTTATTTTTATCATTCATTTAAGTTTTTGTTTCTTGTTGTTGTTGTTATTTTAAAATAATAATAATGTGATGTAAAATAATAATAATAATAAATAATAATAAAATAAATTTTTTATTATTTTGTTTTTATTATGTTTATTTTTATTTTTATTTTTTTTTTTTTTATTGTTACGTAATGAAGATTTTAATGATTTAATTTTATTATTGTCATTGGGTTTAGATAATAATGATAATGTAATAATATAATAAAATAATAAAAATAAAAATAATAATGGAATGGTAAAAGGTTTAAAGGGAATGGGAATGGTAAAAGATAATAGTGATGATAAAGTGATGAAATAGGTGAAATAGTGATAATAATATAATAATAGAATAAATTAATAATAAAATAATAAAATATTTAAAAATAATATTAATAAAATGTAAAAATAATAGAAAATAATAGTAAAAAAAGTAAAATAATAATAATAATAATAATAAAACAATAACAAACAATAATATGATTAAAATAAAAAATAGTAATAATAATAAAAATAAAGACTATTGTGTTGATTATATGATATTTTTTGTGTTTAATATGATAAGCAATGGTTATGTTATTTTTATTATATTTTTATTTTTATTTTTATTATTATTTTTGTTTTTGATTTTTTGTTATTGTTTTGTTTTTGTTTTTTTGTTATTTTTATTGTTATGTTATTTTTATTTTTATTATTTTTTTTATCATTTTTATACATTTATTATAATTTTAATCATTATCATTATTATTTTTATTATCGCATTTTTATTTTTGTTGTGATGTCATTTTTTTTATTTTTATTATTATTATATTGTTATTTGACATAATAATCAGTATTACCATTATCATTATTACTTTTGTTTTTGTGATGATCATCATTATTATTGTATTATCAATATAATTATGTTGATGCAATTTGTTATTATTGCTTTTCTTGATTTTATTTTAATATCAATATCTGTACTATTGTTTATTGTTGTTATTATAAATGAAAATAATATTAGTATTGTTATTATTATCACGACTATCAGTGTCATTATGATCTTTTCATCAAAATCATTATTATTACAATGTTTAGAATTACGATCATCACAATCAACATTAACAACAGATTATAATAAACTACACGTGATTTCCCTTCTAACAAGTAAAAACAACAAAACAACAAAACAACCAACGATCAGTT
Source organism: Penaeus monodon (assembly GCF_015228065.2). Lineage (NCBI taxonomy): Eukaryota > Metazoa > Arthropoda > Malacostraca > Decapoda > Penaeidae > Penaeus > Penaeus monodon. Next base: position 2,768,243 of record NC_051420.1, read on the forward strand.
AACAACAACAACCACAACAAAACGGATATCGACAATAACAAACAAATATCTCGTGGACTTCTCTGCGTTACGTGTTTTGCTGTCACATTCTCTGCGTCCTTCGTCTTGGCCTGGCAGGGGGGGGGGGGAGAATCATCTTCGCCACAGATGATTCTGCAGTTATTATCGTTGTTGTTGTATTGTTGTTGTTGTTATTGTTATTAAGTATTATGATGATTATGATTTGATTATTATGGTTATGGTTATTTGTATTATAATGATTATTATCATGATCATTATTATTATGATGGTGATGGTGATGATGAAGAATGATCATCATCATCATTATCGTTATTATTTTAACTCTTACGTTATTATTATTGTTATTATCATTGTCGTTATCGATATTGTTGCTAAAGTTAACGTCATAACTATTTTTATTGATCATTATGATTCGTAGGCACATATATATTAATTGATATTCTTATTGCGATTATTATTTTTAATTTCTAATATTGTCAGTCATGCATATTTTCGCCATTATTATTAGTAGTATGAATATCGTTATAAATATTATCTTAAACGACTAACGTTCTATCCTCTACTTCCCCCTCCCCTCCCCTCCCCTCCCCTACCCGCTCCCCTGCTCCTCCTCCTCCTCCTCCTCCTCCTCCTTCTCCTCCTCCTCTTCCTCTTTCCCCTCCTCCTCCTCCTCCTCCTCCTGCTCCTCCTGCTCCTCCTCTTCCTCTTTCCCCTCCTCATCTTCCTCCTCCTCCTCTTCCTCCTCCTCCTCCTTCTCCTCCTCTTCCTCTTCCTCTTCCTCTTCCAGTTCTCTCAGGCTTTTTGCTTTGACATGGGGAGGTAAAGGGGCGATGAAGAGGGGGGAGAGGGGGGAGGGAACGAAGGTGGGGGAAGGGGGGAGAGGGGGGAGGGAACGAAGGTGGTGGGGAGAGAGGAGAGAGGGGTAGAGGGAAGGTGGAGGGGAGAGGTGGGAGGGGGGCAGAGGGGCGGTGGTGGGGAGTGTCGGAGGGGCGCCGTGCACTGCGTCGGCCGCCCCGCCATTGTCCGCCGACAACACGGGCGTTTGAGGGTTTTGATATTAATGCGTTGTCGGCGTTGAAGAGGGGAGGGGGAAGGAGAGGAGGGGGAAGGAGAGGAGGGGGGAGGAAGGGAGAGGAGTAGAGGGAGGGTGGGGGAGAGGGGGTAGGGGGACGTGGGTAGAGGAGGGAAGGGGGAGGGTAGAGAAGGATGAGAGGATGGGGATCGAAAGGAGAATGGGATGGATTAGGGGAATAAAGGAGGAAGAGGAGGAATGGGAAGAGGTAGGGGGAAAGGGTAGACGAATGGGATAGGGAGAAGGGGGATAGAGGGGAGAGGGGAGAGAGGGGGAGAAGAAAGTGGGAGTAGTAAAGGGGGAATAAGGAAAGGGTAGGACGAGGAAGTGGAGGAGAGAGAAGGGAGAGGGAGGGAAAGAGACGTGTAGAGAGAGCGAAGACGGAGGGGAAGGGACGGGAGAGGAGGAGGTGGGTGGTAGGGTCGCCGGCGGGACTCGTAAATCCATGCTGTTCAGAGTGGCGATTAATTGCGAGTTGTTGGTTGTGTATGACTCCCCTTCCTCGCCTCTCTCTCTCTCTCTCTCTCTCTTCTCCCTCGTCTCTCTCTGTCTCCTCTGTCTCTCTCTGTCTGTCTCTCTCTCTCTCTCTGTCTCTCTCTCTCTTCTCTCTCTCTTGTCTCATTTCTCTCCTCTATCTTCCATCTCTTCTCCTCTCGTCTCATCTCTTCTCTCTCTCTCTCCTTCTCTCCTCTGTCATCTGATCTCTTCTCTCGCTCTCTCTCTCTCTCTCTCTCTCTCTCTCTCTCTCTCTCTCTCTCTCTCTCTCTCTCTCTCTCTCATTTTCTTTCTTCCTTTCTTTATTTGTGTGTGTATGAGAGAGAGAAAGAGAGGGAGGGAGGGGGGGACAAGTTCCAGTACAGAGGTTGATATAGAGAGGCTTGTAAACATCTCTCTGTGAACATCAATAGTAAGACACACGCCCTCATATTAACATCACTTTTCTCTCCGTGTATTTACTCCCCTCCTATTAACTGGTCTGTCGTTCCTTGTGTCTTTATAGTCTCGGTTTTAGCATAAGCTTCAGTATCTGATGGAAGCGTCTTGAGTGTGTTTTGGGAGTGTCAGCGTGCGAGGACGTTATGTAAATCAAGGGTACATATGATGCTTGAAACCAGAGAGAGTGAGAATGGAACTTTTGTGTGAAATGGAGATAATGTGATGGAATGGCAAATTGTATTATTCTCCAAGTAATGCTATCTATGAGTAGGATAATTCGACAACGGCTGTGTTGACGGTAATATCTGTCAAAAATATATATATATATATATATATATATAATATATATATATATATATATATATATATATATATATATATATATATATATATATATATATATATATTGCATGTTCACACTATGGAGTGTATATATTTTAGTATATTATTTCAAATGGAGACGAGGGATCCAGCTGAAAAAAATATATTTACATTCAAAAACATTTCTTTATGCATGCCTTGTGGATACCAGAATAAGATCTCCCTTTGTTTATTTTTTGTTGTTATTTTTTTTATCTCATTACGTAGCATTGCAGGACTAAGTGTCCTATATATGGCTCTCTCAATAAAAGCTCTGTTAGTCATTTGTTTTACAACTGGCGAGTTCGCTTTCGTCTGTATGGTCATTCGAGATAGCTTTGAGCGGCGGAGGAGAGCTGTCATCTGTCACGCTAACAGAGTGACATATAAGCGTGACGTAACTCAAGACGTCTCTCTCTAATAGCATGCTGGTGTTTTGAACAGACATTTTGCGGTAATGATCATCTTAGTTATATGTCATTCGTCATTGATAATCTGCATTGGCGTGGTTTGGTTCTTAGCTGATTTGAAAAAAAAGAATTTCTTCGAAACGAGTAATGGCATCAGAAATTCTAATTTGTTCAAACAAATATTTTAAGAAAAATCACATCGCTGTTTAGACTTCATAAAAGTGAAAATATGGTGACAGCGCGAGAGGGGTTGGTAACGAGAGAGCGATCAGTTCCTGTCAGTCAAGGAGGAGTCGTTTCTACGTCGATGGGGGTTGATCAATGCAAATATTTATGAGGATATAATTGGTTTTCATTAATGAGGAGAGTTTCCACAGGTGGCGGGTTCGATAAGGTGATTCCGAAGGAAACGTGGCAAATATGCTAAAGAAGAAGAAGGAGCGAGAATAAAATAATGCATTTTTATCGACTTTATTTTTTTTTCTCTTTCCTCTGAAGCCGGACCCGTGGCGAGTCTTAAACCCGCCTCGGAGGAAACCCGCCCCGTCTTCATTTAGCCAGTGCCTTCTCATTGCAGCATAATTAATACTATGTAATCCGCTGTGCGTACAATATTGAACTCGTGCTTCGCTAGCAGTTAATTAAGTCAGTACAACTAATGAGCTCCATTGGCAAGCGGTAATTAGCGGACCCCGACGCCTTATAACCTTTCGACATTGGCCGATGACGGTGCCAGCGGATGCATCGTCCGGCATTATGCAGATTTGGCTCCGAAATTGGCGGAACTAATGCTTGGGATTCGGTTTAATGTGCCGGGCACCTGGGGCTAATTACCCGGCGGAGGGACGACCCAGGGCACGACCCCACAAGGACGACCCTGGAGACACACCCACTTCTGGCTGGAAGCAAAGAGGGTGCTGTGGGAAGTGTGATTTGCTGCACGGGGTCCGACTCTGCAGGGCGCCGTGATAAGGTCTCCCATACTATTGTTGTGATTATTAGTGTAATATTGTTGTTATTATTATTATTATTATTATTATTATTATTATTATTATTATTATTATTATTGTTAATAATAATAATAATAATAATAATAATAATATTATTATTATTATTATTATTATTATTATTATTATTGTTATTATTATTATTGTTGTTATTGTTGTTATTGTTGTTATTGTTATTAATATTGTTATTATTGTTATTATTGTTATTATTGTTATTATTGTTATTATTGTTATTGATTGTTATTATTGTTATTTTATATATTATGTTATATTTAGTTATTATTATTAATATTTATTATTATTATTATTATTATTATTATTATTATTGTTGTTGTTGTTGTTGTTGTTATTGTTGTTATCATTATCAACTTTAGCGAGTGCCAAGAACTGCACACTCGCAGGGGTGGATCTCCTGGTATGTTTAAAGATTTCGAAGCTTTTTCCTTCTCTCTTGCGTTGAAAAAAAAAATCGATAAATCCTTCATATAATTAACACCTTTTTCGGATTTTCTAAGGGTGAAATCGGAAAATGGGGAGGGGGGGGGCGGACTGCCATTGATTTTAGTCCCCAGTGTTGGTAGGGAGTGAGCCAGGCCGCCGGAAGGGACGGTTTTATTTGGCATTTTTACAGATCAGAGAAGAGAATTTCCCGTGGTTTGGGGTGCACGCTGGGACATCTCTCTCAGCATCTGATTCTTGAGTTTTTTTGTATTTTTGTTTTTGTATTTTGTAACATCACAGGGCTTTGTCTCATTTCTGAACATATCGTGTCGTTATTTTTTTGTAGAGATATATATGTGTGTGTGTGTGTGTGTGTGTGTGTGTGTGTGTTGTGTGTGTGTGTGTGTGTGTGTGTGTGTGTATATGTACATATATACACACCATTTCGTAATAAATCGATGGTGTGATGTTTTTTGTGGAATGTAGATCAGATGTAGTTGTCAGGATCAGTATCCATTTTTTCAGAGTCTTTTACTCACTCGCCGAACGCTTTTGCTTTACCTCCTCCGCCGCCTGTCATTTAGCCTTTCCCAATCTCCGTGTTAATGCTATACCGGACTAAGTTTATCATTTTGTTCATTTTTTTAAAACCTTTTTCTCCCTCGACGTCATGTGAACTTTTATAGCTTCGTATGTTTTCCCCCGCGGTAATCTGTAATTTTGTAAGGTTTATAGACATTTATATGTGTTTATTCTTATATATTTATTTTATATGCATTCTTGTTTATTCCACGTTCCCGCCTGAGCGGCGGACTCTACGCAACCGTGACGCCTTCTCACGCCCCGACCGCGTGCCGCCCGCCACCGCCGCCGGGCCGCGCCGCCCGCGCCGCCCCGCCCGCAGGCTTTGATCTACGGCGCCGCAGAACAACGACGCCGCGATTTATCCGAGTGTTGCGGGGAGGCCACACTGCGGCCGCCGCGCCTGCGCTCTGAATGGACGTGGGCCCAGGAGATGAGATACGGGGACTTTTTGAGGGTTCTTTTGCGTACCACAGGGCATTTCTGTGGTGAATCAGTTTTAAAGATTTTGAGGGTATGGTATTCTTTGAAAAAAGGTCTGAAAATGGAGAATAAAATTAATCGATGGATGACTGATTATCGTCATTTCCTCTGATTCATATTTACGCTTTTTTTTATTACGTCGCTCTTAACATACTTCTCCTCGATAATTTTTCCAAAAAAAATCCGTCAATTACCCTTTAATTGCAACTTTTTCCTGTGGTACGTATACCACTAAGAACTCGGAGGAAGGCAAAGTATAGTGCGATTGGCGGGAGACGGCGAACACGCAACACGCTGCGTTTTTTTTTTTTCCCCGAGTTAATATAGATGTTTTTCTTTATTTTTGTTGATTGGTTTTGCGGATTTGTGTAATTTTTCTTTTATTTTCTTATTTCTTCTAATTGTCATTCTTAGCATGATTACTGTCACCTTTATTGATATCCGTCGCTTGTCGTTGTTATTTTTTTTTTTTAGTAGCATCGTGGTTATATTATTGTTTTGTTATTGTTATTGTTATTTTTATTATTATTATTATTATTATTATTATTATTATTATATTATTGTTATTATTATTATTATTATTATTATTATTATTATTATTATCATTATTATTATTTTATCATTATTTTATTATTATTATTATTTCGGATAGTTTTGTTGGCTTTTGCTGTTATCATAATAGAGACAATTAGAGTAATAATTTTTATCGTTAGCATTTTTTTTGTTTTTGTTTTAATATGGCCAGAATCACATTATACAGCTGGGGAAATGCTAAAACAGGGATTAAAATCACTGCCTTTGTATGTTTGTGATTGTTTGTACATGTATGGAGAATCGTATGATAGTCGTATGTGGTTGCCTTAGCTATTTATATGCTTTTTATACTTCTAATGAACAAAACTGAACATTTACTCGTGGATAGTATGGTTACTATTAACTTAACCATTTTACATAGAGCCATGCCTATAGTCAGAGTCATTAAGATTATATTATTTTATATAATAGACAATATATTTATGGAAGTATGTTAGTAACGATATCATGAGCGATTCGAGCGCTATTGTATGGTTTTAACAGTATTTTATTATTATTATTTTTTTTTTGGGGGGGGGGCATCCCGTGCAGCGTTGCCAGGGCAGAGAGCGACTCCTCAGTGGTGTCCTTCGGCCCAGCTTTTCGCCGAGTTACTGACAAAGGCAATCGCTTGATGATCACTTTGATATTTTCTCAAACCACCGAGCGTATTTTCCCACGCGGCAAAAATCCCAAGTTGATATACGACCGTGTTTATCATGAAAATATTGGCTTGTTTGTGAGGTAGCTTTTAATGCCAAGATGGTGGAGAGAGAGAGAGAGGGAGAGAGAGAGAGAGAGAGAGAGAGAGAGAGAGAGAGAGAGAGAGAGAGAGAGAGAGAGAGAGAGAGAGAGAGAGAATGATTAGTCACATCCCGAAATGTACTTGACTGTGTAAGCAGCAGAGTGGAAAACTGAAGGATCATTAATGTTTACGGATCTCGACTCCCGCGCTAAGGTTCGTCCGCGTCGAAGGCAGAGAGGCCTAAGCCATTGCCAACGTCAACAAACAAAGATGGCGCGATTTGCGTGACAGAAAAAAAAGAGAAAAGAGAAAAACACGTACGAAAAAGCCAACCGCTGATGTGTCACGGACGGCGAGATGCGGTCCGTGATTGGCGTGGCTGCCGCTGTTTTAGGAGCGATGGCCGCGGCTGACGGGGGGGATTTGCGGGGTTTAAACAAAGGTGTTGCGGGGGTGATGCTGTCTGTCTATAGGCCTTGCTCGGGGTTTCCTTTGGGGTTTCTCGCACCCTGTTGTGGGAAGCTGCGATTGATAGATGAAGAGAAGAAGGCAAGCCGAGGGGCGGCGCAGCGAGGCGACACGGCGGGAGTGCGGCGCCGACTGCAGCGGGTTTTATTTTCTAGTCAAATTACATAGCTTTAAAGTGTTTAATTTCCTTTGGAGTGTTTGTTAATCCCTTTCGGCGAATGAGAATTTTATTACATTTAGGTGGAATTGTTATTTTTTGTTTGTAAGTTATGTTATTTTTCAAATTCTGACTAGGAATGCAGTAGCTCGGTACCACGGTCTGTTATCTCCAGGAGGGATCAAATATAGAATTGCTGTGCTTTGAAATATATAATTTACTTCGAAAAGTTTGATCATTCGGCAAATACGGACTTCACAGATGTGGCTAGTTGTTATTTTTTCAGTGATAAATATGTATATATATATATATATATATATATATATATATATATATATATATATATATTATATATATGTGTATATATATGTATATATCTTTTTCTTTTAGATTTGTGATTATCTCTACAGTAGTTCGATATCGCGGTCTGATCGCACCCCCGATTGAGCAAGTGTGGGTGCAGGTGTGGACGCGGGAGAGGACAGGAGGTCAGTAGCGGGGTATCTGGTCGGTATCAGGTCATGCCCCGGGGCCATCGCCTCATCCATCGTCGCGACATTACCGCGCGACCTTGGCCTCCGCTCGCTTCGCCATTTGGTCATGAAATTTATCCTGGCTTCTTTCAACTATTGATAAACACCAGGGCAGAATTTGCAGTTAAAAAAAAAGGACTTTCGTATCGCTGTTTGCATTCCTGAAGGCGCTGCCGTTGCCGGAAGAAACGGCCATCGAAATCGCACGTGCGCATTCGGACGCGGGTCGGGGGACGGCGGGGGGCGGGGCGATCAAACCTTGCCCATTGTGGGAAATTTAAATTAGATTTTCCTCGGCCCAACCGCTGTTTATTCTGGCAGATATACGACTCGCGGCGCGCACTGATGCTACAGCCACGACACCCACGCTACACCTGGTCGTGTTTGTGTTGGAGTGTGTGCTCGGATTTGAATACACCAGTGGAAGATAAATTGATTTGTCGCAGGGCGGGAAAAAAGTTTGTGGAAACACGAACGCTGCTAATAAGACCCGCGCGAAATATTATTAGTCTGATTGGCTACACTGAGCTTTCATTGTTAAAAATCGATTTGGAATCAATAAAATTTCCCCACCCTCGAATAAAAGTCTGGGGAAATGCAAATATTGATTCAACAGAAGTAATACTCTGCATTAGCTAAAAACTGTGATTCATTGATAATCCCAACAAAACAAACACCAAGATCGAGATCGATGATTTACAGGACATGAACGCGTGGCAGGACACGCTTTAAAAAACAGGAGGTAATCACACAGACACGCCCATGTATAAAGACAAAACACGTGGGTAAATGTAAAGGTCTACAGAGAAACAAGGGAATGCAACGAAACATGCGGACGAATAGAAAAAGAAGAAAAAGAGAGAAAAAAATATTGAGATAGTCAGGGACCCTAACGGCCATTAGCAGACGAGGAATGAGCAGATGAAGCGGGGGAAGGAAAAAACGCTATTTTAAAAACAAAATTGGGCTTCAAGGCAGTCCTCGTGGCGGATTAAAGGCGCCAGTTAGTGATATTGGCTTTGCTTTTGGAATTTTCCCCTCCGGAGCAGACTCCGGAGCACCAAGGCGAGCTACAAAAGGAAGGAGATCGTAAAGACATGGAAGCCTTAGAAGAGGGCCGAGGGTTTTTACCCTGCATCCCGACGTCGCTGCTGCTTGGGGGTCGAGGAACGGCGGGAAAACAGCGTGTTTTAAAGAAATACACTGGCCTTTTGGGGGGAGTCTCTGACACTTTTTTTTGTGATTCGTTAAATGTTATTATTTTGAGGTTTTCCTTCAATGGTGGGTGCGACTTGTTTGAATGTTGAAATGGCGTGCTTGGCGGGATTTTGAGCCGTAGGTTCTAAGGCTTTCGCGAGCGGTGGGTATCATTTCGTGAATTAATTATGTATTTCTGTGGATGTTGAAATTAAAGTTATATTCGTTACTTAAACATCGCGAACACCGACATTTTGAAAATACAATCCCCCACGACCCAATGAATCTTAGAAACCTCCTCAGTCAAGGCATAAGGAAAATCGGCGAAAATCAACTTTATGAATTAGGTTAAGGCAAGATATATTTTGCGGGCGAAGCGGAGGGGTGTGGGGATAAGGGTGTGGTTGTGTGGGTGTAGATATCGCCGAATATCAGGCCAGCTCAGGGTCACCCTTGTTTACCTGATCTTTTGATAACATGTCACCCCCTCTCGTTCCTTATTCTCCCTCCCCCCTTCCCCTTGCCATCTCCCACTCCCATACCCCCCTCTCGTTCCTTATTCCCCCCCCCTCTTCCCCTATCTATCACCCCCACCCCCTATCGTTCCTTATTCCCCTCTCCCCTTGCCATCCTCCCAGTTCTCTCCTCCTCCCCCCTCTCCTTGTTCCTCCCCCCTCCCCCCAGGCCAGGCATACCTCACACTGCTATCACTTGAAGGTTTCCATTACTTTTTGGCTTTACATTTATTATTATTTTTAAATATAGAAGTAAATTAACTAAACACCGTTTGTGTTTTTATTTTGGTTGATAAAATGTCAGACAGGTGTTTCCTGTCATGAGACTCGCATTGAAATCTTTTGCGGTGATGTGTATTTTCCTTGTAAATATAGCACATAAAATTTAATTTTCTAGTGATATATGTCAATAACGGATGTACAATAAATCAAAGAGGGTTGTCATCACTGGTTATAAATCTTTCAATTCTAGAAAAAGCAGTATGAATTATTTCCGTAAAACAACCGCTATTTATTCTTTCTTTTACGCACTTATTCCCTGCATGGCGAATAGTATCTAAGGAAAACATTAGGTCTATAATCCAAGGGCAGTTAACCGGTCTTTAAACCCCGTGTGGCGGACCGTGACGCAGAAATGGTGGTGTGTCTTTCAGAAAATGTTTGGTATTAAATGTTTTCAGTGGTGCTATTTTCAGGGATAATATTGATATGATTCTTAGTAGAAATAATGATTATGATATTGATAATGTAGATAATTATGATAATGATAATGGTATTAATGATAGTATAATGCTGATGAATAGGGTTGATAGTAATAGTAGTAATCATTTCAGTAAATGAGATTGTGATACTGATATTTATGATAACAACAACAAACATATTGATATGAACTGATAATAAAAATATCTGTAGGCATTTCAACACTGAAAATAGTTTCAATACTGAGTTTAATGTCTTTAATAGAAAGACAATCAGATCGCCCTAACTGTCACCGAGACTCTTTACCCGAGGGAGGAGCTGTAAGACTGGGCCGTTGACGAGGATCGAGGTCGCGAAATCGGCCTTTGAGTTTATATCAAGACGGGCGTAGATCAGCGCCGCATCCCACGCCCGGCCGAGCCACAATGAAAGGCCGTCCCAATACCCGCCAATAATTGATAAAGATCAAGCCTCCTGCCGATGGCTCTGGAGGGTCGCGCGAGGCCGTCCTCGACCCAGCGGCGGGGCGTCGGAAGGGTCATTTTCGTATGCCCGGACGACCTCATAACCCATTGCGGCCGAAGGAGGAAGCATGGGGGTCGTGCGTTAGGATTTCGGGCCTTGGTGTAAAGGGCAATAAGGGGCGATTTCGCTCGTCCGCCCTTCGGGTCGTTGCGATAACGTTTGGAGGTTTGATTAATTAGCGGAGAAAGAGTTGGTTTTCGGCCCCAGGCTGTTTGACCAGATATCGGGGGTCTGATACCTGTGTGCCAGATAGACAAGGTGGAGGCAAAGGCTTGCGGGGCGAAAGGATGAAGAGATGAAGGCATCGAAGGGAGCGTGAAGATGCAGAAACCAGAAAGCAATAGAAAGGAGATAATCTGAGAAAGTAAGACCTTGTCGTTGGGATGTCGAGGGGGCAGGCAGGCAGACAGACAGACTGACACAGACAAACACAGATAGACACAGACAGACAGACACACAGACAGGCAGACACAGACAGACAGACAGATAGATAAACAGACACAGACAACAATCGAGAGAAGGACGCCAAAGGAGGGATTCGCTCTCACTGCGCAATCGACACGACATGAACCGCCGAGAAGGTAAAGGGTGAGTTGTGTGGTGTAGATATCGGCGAATATCGTTTCTTGGGAAATGTAAAAAATCGAGACAGCATTGCGGGGTCCAGAGAACTTTGAAAATTGGTTACATAGGAGATTTTGACGTCCCTGTGGTCCCAGAGGGTGGATTGCAATGGGGAGTGAACTTGCATAGATATTAGATTTCGTTTTCAGTGAGATATCGAAAAAGTCCGTAAGTTGATCATAGGG
>NC_051420.1:2787375-2789875 GCF_015228065.2 Penaeus monodon
TATCAAACTACTATCATTGGTCGATCATGCCGGATCAAACTCCGCCCACCGTGATAACCACGCCTTCATTCTCAGTCATCCAGCTAAACTCGTGCACTCATTGGCTGTCAAGCTCTCATTGCCCCGTGCTCTACCTCCCTTTATATTGTCATCTGCCTTTAAATACATTTAATGATTGCGAAATCTGATATAAACATTTAATCAAATACTTTATAAAGAACCATAATCAATAAAGAATTAAGCATACTTACCCCAGACAACAAAAGATGTCAGCGTAATGAGTAGATTCCGTGAGCGATATCGGAGGTTTCTTTGGTGACGTCTGGCAGCGCTCGCTGGTCGGGGCTCGCGCTCTCGATCTCGTCAGTTGTATACCGTGGTCCGAGTGGGTCAGTGTGTGTCCTTCCCTTAACTTTTGAGTTTACTTGTGGTTCCCTGAAATCAGTCAAAATTCGGGTAAAAAACAGAGACCCCGTTCCTGTGTACCAGATGGAGCATCCGGAGATAGAGGAGGACGGACGTATGGTAAGTCCCAGCCGTTGTTTTTGTCGGGAGAACTCGACTTTTCTTGAGAGGCGAAGCACAACTCTGGGTTTGTTTTGGTTGCGAAATGGTAAGCATTCCTTTGGAGGCCCCACGTGGGTACAGCCCTTCGCCTCGGCCTGCAGGCTTTAGGGACGCTTTGGCATCATCATCTGTCATTCGTTGATACTTCTTTTCTTTATCGAGGTCGGCTTTTACGATTATAAGATTCAGTCGTTGAATCTTATAATCTGTCTGCCTGTCTGTCAGTGTAAACAAGCTACTTACAAATGGGTTGTTTGGGCGTGTCATTTAACTCATACGTTAGTTGATGTTCAATTTAACTATATATATATCTTGGCATATAATATTGAGTGTATTAGTTGGTCCTAATATTATATCTGAATTACATAGTTTATAGTGATGAGATGCGAAGTTCAATGAATTACTGAAACTGAGAAGCAAAGGCAAGAAAATTATTTTATGTGATGTAACACTATCTTGCTGTCAAAATCACTGCGGTAATAAAAAATGACGCAAATCGACAATTGATAAATTAGAATTGCAAGAGGTCTATTAGCACATAGCTGCTGCTATTTTAAGTACAATGTGAAAATGAAGATTCGGATTGGTTCTTCAGAACGTTCGTCGAAATCTGAAAATAGTCTAATTGATAATTCAATATTTTGAATAAGTGCAAATCAAAGTGCTGTGCGGTGTAACGAGCGGGTGTGGCAGTTTGTGTTCCGCCAGATGGAAAGTGAGAAAGGGGGGGGGGGGGAGATGTGCATGTTTTCTGTATACAAAGATTAGGTGGAAGTGAAAAGTAAGAATTCTTGAAAAATGTGAAGAAATCACGTTATCAGAAATATCAAAATAAATCAGTGGCAATGTTTATAAGGCTGAGTGGTTATTTATCATTATTTCTCTCAGAATTTGCATTTTCATCAATCGTCATCATCACTACCATCACCAACATCCCACCACCATCATCTCCATCACCATCATCATTACCACCATCACCACTACTATCATCACCATCATCATTACCACCATCACCACTACTATCATCACCATCATCATTACCACCATCACCACTACTATCATCACCATCACGACCACCACCACAGGCAGCACTATCATCAGTCACCCACTAAACTACTATTATTATTATAAGTTTCGTTACAGTGATGATCAGTTTCAGTCAGAAAAGCGGACAGGGAACAGTATAATAACAATTTTACATTTACTTGTCTTTTTGATCTCATAAAATGATGGTAATTTATCAGGAACCAATTATGAAACATGGTGAAAGTGATAGAAAAGGATAATTCATCATGTTGATAATGGTTGATTTTGATCTTTTTATGCATATTTTCACTATTACAGTTGGATGATTCTTGATCTTGTTATGCATATATTAACTTTTACTGTTGTAGTATTGCATTGAGCCATTATGATGAAAAAATGGAGGTGATAATATTAAAAATATTGATAGTTATTATCTTGACAATAATGCTAATAGCAACTTCATTAATGATAATGATGATTGACAACTGTAATGATGATCAGATAACAATAATAATAATGCTAGAGTAATCATATTAATAATAATAGTCATGATATTAAGAATGTTGATAATGTCAGGAATAGTAGTAATAATTATGACAATTATAGTAATCTTAAAAGTAATAATAAAAAAAACAGCAACAACAATGATAATGACAATGACAATGATAATGATAATAATAATTATAATAATTATAATATTACTAATAAAATTACAACAACAACAACTACTACTACTATAATAATAATAATAATAATAATAATAATAATAATAATAATAATAATAATAATAATAATAATAATAATAATAATAATAATAATAATAATAATAATAATAATATTATTATTATTATTATTATGACAGCAGTAATGGTTATGAATATACAATAGAGATAATAAGATATGCTGA
>NC_051420.1:2792375-2802375 GCF_015228065.2 Penaeus monodon
GACAACACGGGCGTTTGAGGGTTTTGATATTAATGCGTTGTCGGCGTTGAAGAGGGGAGGGGGAAGGAGAGGAGGAGGGAGGAAGGGAGAGGAGGAGAGGGAGGGTAGGGGAGAGTAGAGAGGGGGTGGGGTAGAGGGGGGTAGGGGGACGTGGGTAGAGGAGGGAGCGGGAGAGGGTAGAGAAGGATGAGAGGAGGGGGATCGAAAGGAGAATGGGATGGATTGGGGGAATAAGGAAAGGGTAGGACGAGGAAGTGGAGGAGAGAGAAGGGAAGGGAGGGAAAGAGATGTGTAGAGAGAGCGAAGACGGAGGGGAAGGGACGGGAGAGGAGGAGGTGGGTGGTAGGGTCGCCGGCGGGACTCGTAAATCCATGCTGTTCAGAGTGGCGATTAATTGCGAGTTGTTGGTTGTGTATGACTCCCCTTCCTCGCCTCTCTCTCTCTCTCTCTCTCTCTCGTCCTCCTCTCTCGCTCTCCTCTCTCTCTCTCTCTTCTCTCTCTCTCTCTCCTCTCTCTCTCTCTCCTTCTCTCGTCTCTCTCTCTCTCCTCTCCTCTCTCTCTGCTCTCTCCTCCTTCTCTCTCTCTCCTCTTCGCTCTCTCCTCTCTCTCTCTCTCTCTCTCTCGTCTCTCTCAATTTCTATCTACCTTTCTTTATTTGTGTGTGTATAGAGAGAGAAAGAGATGGGAGGGAGTGAGGGGGGCAAGTTCCAGTACAGAGGTTGAAGTAGGAGAGGCTTGTAAACTTTCTGTGAATCAATAGTTAAGACCATCGCCCTCATATTAACACTCACTTTTCTCTCCGTGTATTTACTCCCCTCCTATTATCTGGTCTGTCGTTCCTGTGTCTTTATAGTCTCGGTTTTAGCATAGCTTCAGTTTGATGGAAGCGTCTTGAGTGTGTTTTGGGAGTGTCAGCGTGCGAGGACGTTATGTAAATCAAGGATACATATGATGCTTGAAACCAGAGAGAGTGAGAATGGAACTTTTGTGTGAAATGGAGATAATGTGATGGAATGGCAAATTGTATTATTCTCCAAGTAATGCTATCTATGAGTAGGATAATTCGACAACGGATGTGTTGACGGTAATATCTGTCAAAAATTTATATATATATATATATATATATATATATATATATATATATATATATATATATATATATATATATATATATATATATATATATATATATATATTACATGTTCACACTATGGAGTGTATATAATTTTAGTTATATTATTTCAAATGGAGACGAGGGATCCAGCTGAAAAAAATTTATTTACATTCAAAAACTTTTCTTTATGCATGCCTTGTGGATACCAGAATAAGATCTCCCTTTGTTTATCTTTTTGTTGTTATTTTTTTATCTCATTACGTAGCATTGCAGGACTAAGTGTCCTATATATGGCTCTCTCAATAAAAGCTCTGTTAGTCATTTGTTTTACAACTGGCGAGTTCGCTTTCGTCTGTATGGTCATTCGAGATAGCTTTGAGCGGCGGAGGAGAGCTGTCATCTGTCACGCTAACAGAGTGACATATAAGCGTGACGTAACTCAAGACGTCTCTCTCTAATAGCATGCTGGTGTTTTGAACAGACATTTTGCGGTAATGATCATCTTAGTTATATGTCATTCGTCATTGATAATCTGCATTGGCGTGGAGATTATTTTATGGTTTGGTTCTTAGCTGATTTGAAAAAAAAGAATCTCTTCGAAACGAGTAATGGCACCAGAAATTCTAATTTGTTCAAACAAATATTTTAAGAAAAATCACATCGCTGTTTAGACTTCATAAAAGTGAAAATATGGTGACAGCGCGAGAGGGGTTGGTAACGAGAGAGCGATCAGTTCCTGTCAGTCAAGGAGGAGTCGTTTCTACGTCGATGGGGGTTGATCAATGCAAATATTTATGAGGATATAATTGGTTTTCATTAATGAGGAGAGTGTCCACAGGTGGCGGGTTCGATAAGGTGATTCCGAAGGAAACGTGGCAAATATGCTAAAGAAGAAGAAGGAGCGAGAATAAAATAATGCATTTTTATCGACTTTATTTTTTTTCTCTTTCCTCTGAAGCCGGACCCGTGGCGAGTCTTAAACCCGCCTCGGAGAAACCCGCCCCGTCTTCATTTAGCCAGTGCCTTCTCATTTGCAGCCTAATTAATACCTATGTAATCCGCTGTGCGTACAATATTTGAACTCGTGCTTCGCTAGCAGTTAATTAAGTCAGTACAACTAATGAGCTCCATTGGCAAGCGGTAATTAGCGGACCCCGACGCCTTATAACCTTTCGACATTGGCCGATGACGGTGCCAGCGGATGCATCGTCCGGCATTATGCAGATTTGGCTCCGAAATTGGCGGAACTAATGCTTGGGATTCGGTTTAATGTGCCGGGCACCTGGGGCTAATTACCCGGCGGAGGGACGACCCAGGGCACGACCCCACAAGGACGACCCTGGAGACACACCCACTTCTGGCTGGAAGCAAAGAGGGTGCTGTGGGAAGTGTGATTTGCTGCACGGGGTCCGACTCTGCAGGGCGCCGTGATAAGGTCTCCCATACTATTGTTGTGATTATTAGTGTAATATTGTTGTTGTTATTATTATTATTATTATTATTATTATTATTATTATTATTATTATTATTATTATTATTATTATTATTATTATTATTATTGTTGTTGTTATTATTGTTATTGTTATTATTATTATTATTGGTGTTATTGTTGTTATTGTTATTATTGTTATTATTATTGTTTTATTATTGTTATTATTGTTATTATTGTTATTATTATTATTATTATTATTGTTATTGTTATTGTTATTGTTGTTATCATTATCAACTTTAGCGAGTGCCAAGAACTGCACACTCGCAGGGGTGGATCTCCTGGTATGTTTAAAGATTTCGAAGCTTTTTCCTTCTCTCTTGCGTTGAAAAAAATATAATAATCGAGAAATCCTTCATATAATTAACACCTTTTTCGGATTTTCTAAGGGTGAAATCGGAAAATGGGGAGGGGGGGGGCGGACTGCCATTGATTTTAGTCCCCAGTGTTGGTAGGGAGTGAGCCAGGCCGCCGGAAGGGACGGTTTTATTTTGGCATTTTTCACAGATCAGAGAAGAGAATTTCCCGTGGTTTTGGGTGCACGCTGGGACATCTCTCTCAGCATCTGATTCTTGAGTTTTTTTGTATTTTTGTTTTTGTATTTTGTAACAGCAAAGGGCTTGGTCTCATTTCTGAACAAATCGTGTCGTTATTTTTATGAAGAGATATATATGTGTGTGTGTGTGTGTGTGTGTGTGTGTGTGTGTGTGTGTGTGTGTGTGTGTGTGTGTATGTACATATATACACACCATTTCGTAATAAATCGTGTGTGATGTTTTTTTTTTATGGAATGTAGATCAGATGTAGTTGTTCAGGATCAGTATCCATTTTTTCAGAGTCTTTTACTCACTCGCCGAACGCTTTTGCTTTACCTCCTCCGCCGCCTGTCATTTAGCCTTTCCCAATCTCCGTGTTAATGCTATACCGGACTAAGTTTATCATTTTGTTCATTTTTTTAAAACCTTTTTCTCCCTCGACGTCATGTGAACTTTTATAGCTTCGTATGTTTTCCCTCGCGGTAATCTGTAATTTTGTAAGGTTTATAGACATTTATATGTGTTTATTTTTATATATTTATTTTATATGCATTCTTGTTTATTCCACGTTCCCGCCTGAGCGGCGGACTCTACGCGACCGTGACGCCTTCTCACGCCCCGACCGCGTGCCGCCCGCCACCGCCGCCGGGCCGCGCCGCGCCGCCCGCGCCGCCCCGCCCACAGGCTTTGATCTACGGCGCCGCAGAACAACGACGCCGCGATTTATCCGAGTGTTGCGGGGTGGCCACACTGCGGCCGCCGCGCCTGCGCTCTGAATGGACGTGGGCCCAGGAGATGAGATACGGGGACTTTTTGAGGGTTCTTTTGCGTATCACAGGGCATTTCTGTGGTGAATCAGTTTTAAAGATTTTGAGGGTATGGTATTCTTTGAAAAAAAAGGTCTGAAAATGGAGAATAAAATTAATCGATGAATGACTGATTATCGTCATGTCCTCTGATTCATATTTACGCTTTTTTTATTACGTCGCTCGTAACATACTTCTCGATAATTTTTCCAAAAAAAAAATCCTTCAATTACCCTTTAATTGCAACTTTTTCCTGTGGTACGTATACCACGAAGAAGGAAGGCAAAGTATAGTGCGATTGGCGGGAGACGGCGAACACGCAACACGCTGCGTTTTTTTTCCCCGAGTTAATATGGATGTTTTTCTTTATTTTTGTTGGTTGGTTTTGCGGATTTGTGTAATTTTTCTTTTATTTTCTATTTCTAATTGTCATTCTTAGCATGATTACTGTCACCTTTATTTGACTATCCGTCGCTTGTCGTTGTTATTGGTTTTGTTAGTAGCATCGTGGTTATTATTATTGTTTTTGTTATTGTTATTATTATTATTATTATTATTATTATTATTATTATTATTATTATTATTATTATTATTATTATTATTATTATTATTATTATTGTTATTGTTATTATTATTATTATATTATTGTTATTATTATTATTATTATTATCATTATTATTATTTTATCATTATTTTATTATTATCATAATACTGTTATCATAATAGAGACAATTAGAGTAATAATTTTTATCGTTAGCATTTTTTTTTGTTTTTGTTTTAATATGGCCAGAATCACATTATATAGCTGGGGAAATGCTAAAACAGGGATTAAAATCACTGCCTTTGTATGTTTGTGATTGTTTGTACATGTATGGAGAATCGTATGATAGTCGTATGCAGTTGCCTTAGCTATTGATATGCTTTTTATACTTCTAATGAACAAAACTGAACATTTTCTCGTGGATAGTATGGTTACTATTAACTTAACCATTTTACATAGAGCCATGCCTATAGTCAGAGTCATTAAGATGATATTATTTTATATAATAGACAATATATTTATGGAAGTATATTAGTAACGATATCATGAGCGATTCGAGCGCTATTGTATGATTTTAACAGTATTTTTTTTTTTTTTTTTTGGGGGGGGGGCGTCCCGGGCAGCGTTGCCAGGGCAGAGAGCGACCCTGCAGTGGTGTCCTTCGGCCCAGCTTTTCGCCGAGTTACTGACAAAGGCAATCGCTTGATGATCACTTTGATATTTTCTCAAACCACCTAGCGTATTTTCCCACGCGGCAAAAATCCCAAGTTGATATACGACCGTGTTTATCATGAAAATATTGGCTTGTTTGTGAGGTAGCTTTTAATGCCAAGATGGTGGAGAGAGAGAGAGAGAGAGAGAGAGAGAGAGAGAGAGAGAGAGAGAGAGAGAGAGAGAGAGAGAGAGAGAGAGAGAGAATGATTAGTCACATCCCGAAATGTACTTGACTGTGTAAGCAGCAGAGTGGAAAACTGAAGGATCATTAATGTTTACGGATCTCGACTCCCGCGCTAAGGTTCGTCCGCGTCGAAGGCAGAGAGGCCTAAGCCATTGCCAACGTCAACAAACAAAGATGGCGCGATTTGCGTGACAGAAAAAAAAGAGGAAAGAGAAAAACACGTACGAAAAAGCCAACCGCTGATGTGTCACGGACGGCGAGATGCGGTCCGTGATTGGCGTGGCTGCCGCTGTTTTAGGAGCGACGGCCGCGGCTGACGGGGGGATTTGCGGGGTTTAAACAAGGGTGTTGCGGGGGTGATGCTGTTTGTCTATAGGCCTTGCTCGGGGTTTCCTTTGGGGTTTCTCGCTCCCTGTTGTGGGAAGCTGCGATTGATAGATGAAGAGATGAAGGCAAGCCGAGGGGCGGCGCAGCGAGGCGACACGGCGGGAGTGCGGCGCCGACTGCAGCGGGTTTTAATTTCTAGTCAAATTACAGTGTTTTAAAGTGTTTAATTTCCTTTGGAGTGTTTGTTAATCCCTTTCGGCGTATGTGAATTTTATTACATTTAGGGGGAATTGTTATTTTTTGTTTGTAAGTTATGTTATTTTTCAAATTCTGATTAGGAATGCAGTAGCTCGGTACCACGGTCTGTTGTCTCCAGGAGGGATCAAATATAGAATTGCTGTGCTTTGAAATATATAATTTACTTCGAAATGTTTGATTATTCGGCAAATACGGACTTCACAGATGTGGCTAGTTGTTATGTTTTCAGTGATATATATGTATATGTATATTATATAATATATATATATTTATTAATATATATATATATATATATGGATAAATATATATATATATTATGATATATATATTATTGAATAATATATTGATATAATAATGTGTATATATATATATGTATATATATATATATGTATATATATTATATATATATATATATATATATATATATATATAATATTATATATATATATATATATATATATGTATATATAATATGTATATATCTTTTTCTTTTAGATTTGTGATTATCTCTACAGTAGTTCGATATCGCGGTCTGATCGCACCCCCGATTGAGCAAGTGTGGGTGCAGGTGTGGACGCGGGAGAGGACAGGAGGTCAGTAGCGGGGTTATCTGGCTCGGTATCAGGTCATGCCCCGGGGCCATCGCCTCATCCATCGTCGCGACATTACCGCGCGACCTTGGCCTCCGCTCGCTTCGCCATTTGGTCATGAAATTTATCCTGGCTTCTTTCAACTATTGATAAACACCAGGGCAGAATTTGCAGTTTAAAAAAAGGACTTTCGCACCGGTGTTTGCATTCCTGAAGGCGCTGCCGTTGCCGGAAGAAACGGCCATCGAAATCGCACGTGCGCATTCGGACGCGGGTCGGGAGACGGCGGGGGGCGGGGCGATCAAACCTTGCCCATTGTGGGAAATTTAAATTAGATTTTCCTCGGCCCAACCGCTGTTTATTCTGGCAGATATACTACTCGCGGCGCGCACTGATGCTACAGCCACGACACCCACGCTACACCTGGCCGTGTTTGTTTTGGAGTGTGTGCTCGGATTTGAATACACCAGTGGAAGATAAATTGATTTGTCGCAGGGCGGGAAAAAAGTTTGTGGAAACACGAACGCTGCTAATAAGACCCGCGCGAAATATTACTAGTCTGATTGGCTACACTGAGCTTTCATTGTTAGAAATCTGACTGTGAATTAATAAAATTTTCCCAGCTCGAATAAAAGTCTGTGAAAATGCAATATTAATTCAACAGAAGTAATACTCTGCATTAGCTAGAACTGTGATTCATTGACTAATCCCAACAAACAAACACCAAGATCGAGATCGACTGATTTACAGGACATGAACGCGTGCAGACACGCATAAAAACAGGCAGGTAAACACACAGACACGTACATGTACAAAGACACACGTGGTAAATGTATAGGTCTACAGAGAAACAAAGGAATACAACGAAACATGCGGACAGAAGGGAAAAGAAGAAAAGAGAGAGGAAAAATATTGAGATAGTCAGGGACCCTACCGGCCATTAGCAGACGAGGAATGAGCGATGGAAGCGGGGGAGGAAAAACCGCTATTTTAAAAACGAAATTGGGCTTCGGCAGTCCCTCGTGGCGGATTAAAGACGCCCAGTAGTGATATTGGCTTTGCTTTTGGAATATTCCCTCCGGAGCAGACTCGGAGCACCAAGGGCGAGTTACAAAAGGAGGAGATCGTAAGACACTGGAAGCCTTAGAAGAGGGCCGAGGTTTGTACCCTGCATCCCGACGTCGCTGCTGCTTGGGGGTCGAGGAACGGCGAAATCAGCGTGTTTTAAAGAAATACAATGCTTTGGGGCGAGTCTCTGACACTTTTTTTTGATTCGTTAAATGTTATTATTTTGAGGTTTTCCTTCAATGGTGGGTGCGACTTGTTTGAATGTTGAAATGGCGTGCTTTGGCGGGATTTTTGAGCCGTAGGTTCTAAGGCTTTCCCGAGCGGTGGGTATCATTTCGTGAATTAATTATGTATTTCTGTGGATGTTGAAATTAAAGTTATATTCGTTACTTAAACATCGCGAACACCGACATTTTGAAAATCCAATCCCCCACGACCCAATGAATCTTAGAAACCTCCTCAGTCAAGGCATAAGGAAAATCGGCGAAAATCAACTTTATGAATTAGGTTAAGGGAAGATATATTTTGCGGGCGAAGCGGAGGGGTGTGGGGATAAGGGTGTGGTTGTGTGGGTGTAGATATCGCCGAATATCAGGCCAGCCCAGGGTCACCCTTGTTTACCTGATCTTTTTGATAACATGTCACCCCCTCTCGTTCCTTATTCTCCCTCCCCCCTTCCCCCTTGCCATCTCCCACTCCCATACCCCCCCTCTCGTTCCTTATTCCCCCCCCTCGCCCCCTATCTATCACCCCCACCCCCTATCGTTCCTTATTCCCCCTCTCCCCTTGCCATCCTCCCAGTTCTCTCCTCCTCCCCCCTCTCCTTGTTCCTCCCCCCTCCCCCCAGGCCAGGCATACCTCACACTGCTATCACTTCGAAGGTTTCCATTTACTTTTTGGCTTTATATTTATTATTATTTTTAAATATAGAAGTAAATTAACTAATCACCGTTTGTGTTTTTATTTTGGTTGATAAAATGTCAGACAGGTGTTTCCTGTCATGAGACTCGCATTGAAATCTTTTGCGGTGATGTGTATTTTCCTTGTAAATATAGCACATAAATATTTAATTTTCTAGTGATATATGTCAATAACGGATGTACAATAAATCAAAGAGGTTGTCATCACTGGTTATAAATCTTTCAATTCTAGAAAAGCAGTATGAATTATTTCAGTAAAACAACCGCTATTTATTCTTTCTTTTACGCATTTATTCCCTGCATGGCGAATAGTATCTAAGGAAAACATTAGGTCTATAATCCAAGGGCAGTTAACCGGTCTTTAAACCCCGTGTGGCGGACCGTGACGCAGAAATGGTGGTGTGTCTTTCAGAAAATGTTTGGTATTAAATGTTTTCAGTGGTGCTATTTTCAGGGATAATATTGATATGATTCTTAGTAGAAATAATGATTATGATATTGATAATGTAGATAATTATGATAATGATAATGGTATTAATGATAGTATAATGCTGATGAATAGGGTTGATAGTAATAGTAGTAATCATTTCAGTAAATGAGATTGTGATACTGATATTTATGATAACAACAACAACAATATTGATATTGACACTGATAATAAAAATATCTGTAGGCATTTCAACACTGAAAATAGTTTCAATACTGAGTTTAATGTCTTTAATAGAAAGACAATCAGATCGCCCTAACTGTCACCGAGACTCTTTACCCGAGGGAGGAGCTGTAAGACTGGGCCGTTGACGAGGATCGAGGTCGCGAAATCGGCCTTTGAGTTTATATCAAGACGGGCGTAGATCAGCGCCGCATCCCACGCCCGGCCGAGCCACAATGAAAGGCCGTCCCAATACCCGCCAATAATTGATAAGATCAAGCCTCCTGCCGATGGCTCTGGAGGGTCGCGCGAGGCCGTCCTCGACCCAGCGGCGGGGCGTCGGAAGGGTCATTTTCGTATGCCCGGACGACCTCATAACCCATTGCGGCCGAAGGAGGAAGCATGGGGGTCGTGCGTTAGGATTTCGGGCCTTGGCGTAAAGGGCAATAAGGGGCGATTTCGCTCGTCCGCCCTTCGGGTCGTTGCGATAACGTTTGGAGGTTTGATTAATTAGCGGAGAAAGAGTTGGTTTTCGGCCCCAGGCTGTTTGACCAGATATCGGGGGTCTGATACCTGTGTGCCAGATAGACAAGGTGGAGGTAAAGGCTTGCGGGGCGAAAGGCAAGGCGAAGGGAGTGTGAAGATGCAGAAACCAGAAAGCAATAGAAAGGAGATAATCTGAGAAAGTAAGACCTTGTCGTTGGGATGTCGAGGTGGCAGGCAGGCAGACAGACAGACTGACACAGACAAACACAGATAGACACAGACAGACAGACACAGACAGACACACAGACACAGACAGAC
>NC_051420.1:2812375-2829875 GCF_015228065.2 Penaeus monodon
CACGCACGTACCCATACACATTTAGATACGCACGTGCGCGCGCGTACACATACACGCGCCCCCCCCCCCCCACACATACACACACAGACATACACACACACACATACACACACAGATACACACACACATACACACACACACACACATACACACACACACATACACACACACACACACACACACACACACACACACACACACACACTTGTTGAAACTCATCCCAGAGGCCGAGGAAAAGGCTCAGAACCGAACTCCCAGTTTCTATGGAGTTTGTAGTTCGCCTAAAAGCATGAATGGTAGACGGTTTAAATGGTTAAAATTACGGTAGTCATACTACACCATGCAACCATGTGGCACCATATGACACCTTATAATGTCAGGCGTCGCCATATGGCACCACATACCATCGCACAATACCAGGCAACATCATACAACATCAACTCTTACATAAAACGACCACGCAGCACCACAGACCCCTTTACGAAACCAAAACACAAATACCCGAACAAAAACGACATCACGTGATACCATACAACACCATACTCGGGACCTCAGCTCAGCACAACATACCGCTTGCTTTTAGACACCATAAGCAATCACGAAAACACCGTACGACTTGCTTCTGCACCATAAGAAGTCGACGGCGGTGATTTACAAATCGTGCGTGAATATCATACCAAATGGTGGTTGTGTTATTGATCTCTGTCGGGTATGTCCAGGGGGGGGGGGGGAGACGGGGAGAGGGGGAAGGGGAGAGGGAGAGGTATGTGGAAGGGGGGGTGGAGCAGGGGGGAGGGATAGGGAAGAGGGAGAGGGAGAAGGTAGGGGGAAGGGAGGGAAGAGGGAGAGGGGAGAGGGAAAGGGAAGAGGAAAGGGAGAGGGAGAGTTTGAGTTTTAGGAGAAATGGAAAGAGGAAGAGGGAAGGAGTGGAAGGGGGGGGGGGTTCATGCCATGTGTGCCATTTGTGCAATCCAAAGGGCCTTTGGAATTACGCTGGAATGCGGTGTAATCAAACTCATGCGATCGGACGGGGGCGCTGGCGATGGCGGCGACGGGGTGGAAGAGGCCATTAGGGGCACTTGTGCAAAGGGACAGGATGAGTGTGTCTGTCTGTCTTTCCGTTTCCGATCTAATTATTCCTCTCTCTTGCTCTCCCTTTTCCTTTCCTTCTCTTTCACTCCTTCCTTTCCTCCCCCCTTTTCCTTTCCCTCTTTTTCTCTCTCTTCCCCTCCCTCTTCTACTCACACTCTCGTTCTTTATTCCAAAGAGTAATTAATACCTTTACAATTAGACACTTTTTGAGGCATATCATTCGTTTATGTTCTGATGTCGCTGCCCGAGATCACACACTTACAACCGAAGTAGCGGTAACAGCGGATTAGGAAAAAATGTGATGGCATTTTCAGGTTTGTTTTCGTTGTTTCTCAAACTTTGCGTGGCATGTCAAACGCTTTTTAATGCATCAGACGCATACTACTATACTTATGTATCTGTTCTGAACACCCCTCCCCCCAAAAAAAAAGAAAAGAAAAAAAAACCCAGTTCAGTGCGCAATGGCTTCGTCTTTTGTTTTGGAAATTTTATTTATAAGAAGTGCTTTATAAAGTTACCGGCGCATTCTTACGTCTTTTGTGGCTGGCCAGGAGAAGGTCGGAATGCGTCAGCCTCTCTTGGGCGCCGCTGATGAGGTGGAATACAATTTATGGGATACAATATATTTCCTCGAAATAGTGGCCTCTAATTTGTGGAAAAAATTGCCGTGCATTTCGAGCGGCCATTCTGAAGAACTGGCCTTGCTTGCGTGCGAGTATGAATGAATAAATGTTTGTGAGTGCGTGCGTGCGTGCGCTAGTTGTAATGCCCCCCTCCCCATGCTTGTCAACCCCCCGCCAGGGGTTAAGTATGGGGTCACCCCCGCGCGGCCAGTCCCCGCCTTCGCTCCGCCTCTTGCTGTGACGTCATTCTTTTCTCCGCCAATCAGGAGGTGGAATTGAGTTATGACGTCAGAGTCGATACAAAATTTATAAAAATCGGTTCATTTTCGAAAATGATTTTAATATGCGATAACGACGAAGCGAGGAGCCAAGGCATAAGGTTCCGGGTTAGTTATTCGAAACGATTTCTCTCGCGAAACTGGTTATCTCAGGACTCATCTCAGAGTCGATGAACGATAACAAGCTACTTAGCCTGGATAAGTGACCGGTTCTATTGTCCTGGCGGAGGCTGGGGGAGGGAGGGAGGGAGGGAGGGGGTTCCTCTCCCTCCCTTTCTGCTTTCTCCTTCGCTCGCTGCCTTGCTTTTGTTTTCCTTCTTATTCTCTCTTTCGTGTTGGTGTCTTCGGATGACCCCGTAGCGTATTCAGGTAGATGTTCGAATCGTTAAATACTTTTGTTCCTTTTTGTTTGACTGTCTGTCTGTCTGTGCTTTGCGTATTAGAGATTAGCTCGTATTAAGGTTGTGTGAGGATGACAAGCGCTTTTGGCACCAGTTCCTCTCCCTCTCCTCAAGCATCCTTTTCTCTCCCTTCTCCTTCATTTCTCTTCCCGTTCTACTCCCCTTCCTTCTCTTCTTCCTCCATTCGCCTTCCCCCCTCCTTCCTTCCCTTCTCTCCTTTCCCCTCCTTCTTTATCCCTTCCCCTCCTCCTCACCTTCCTCCTTCCTTCTTTCCTTCCTCGTCACCCTCCTCCTTCCCTCCTTCCTTCTCCTTTCTCCTCGCTCTTGTAGTAGCAGCAAGCATATCCTGTCAGCGTCAGTTCGGTCGCGAGTGACAGCTACAAGGGCTTCCCACCTGTCCCTTGGAAGGACTCCTAGAGAGGCCGCACCTGCTGGCCTGTCAGTCTGCCTGTCGCCGTCTGTCTGTCTGTCTGTCTGTCACGCTGTGTATGTGGGGCGATGGACGGGCTGGCAGAGACAATGCCGGGGTCGAGGTGGGTTGCGGGTGGCTGAGGGAATTATGCAGAGGGAGGGAGGGAGAGGGAGGGAGGGAATGATGGAATGATGGAGGAAGAGAGGGAGAGGGAGGGGAAGGGCATGGAATAGAGAGAGGAGAGAGAGAGAGAGAGAGAGAGAGAGAGAGAGAGAGAGAGAGAGAGAGAGAGAGAGAGAGAGAGAGAGAGAGAGAGAGAAAATGATTAGCCTTGATTCTCTTGCGCCCCACCAATCAGAGCCCAAAATAGCGGTACACGGCTAGGGGAAGGCGATAGCAGGGAAGGCGCCAGAAGACAGTAGCTGATAGGACAAAGAGGGAGCGTGAAGAGTCTGGCAGCAGCCCCCCGCCTCCCCCCTTCCCCTACCCCACCCCCACCGAGTGCCCATACCCTACCCGACCCCACGGCTCCTTGCCACCCCCCCTTCCCCTCCTCCCTCTCGTCTACTCCCTCACTCTTCCCTCACTCCTCATCACCCAGGGCCCTCTTCCCCCCTCTCCCCTTCTCCCCGCTCTCCCCCACCTCATTCTGCCTTACCCACTCCCTCCCTATTCCCCAACTCACCCCCTCACCCCACCCCCACCACCTTCTCTATACCCCTCCCCACCTCCCCACTCCCTCTCACCCCAACCACACCCCACTCCCCTCCCCCTGCTACCCCCTCAGCTCACCCCAAGGCCCCCTTTTTGAGGCGATCACTGACGCCAAAGCCTTCATTAAACTCGCATTAAGGCTGCATGACTTATTTTTGCGAGGGAGGCCGTCACAGTGGGCGGGGAAGGGGGGGGGGGCTGGAGACGGGTGGCGGGTGATCAGCTTATTGATGATCACTCTGCCATGCTCTTCTCACACCTTCCTCTCCTCTCACGCGCGAGGCTCTCTCTCTCTCTCTCTCTCTCTCTCTCTCTCTCTCTCTCTCTCTCTCTCTCTCTCTCTCTCTCTCTCTCTCTCTCTCTCTCTCTCTCTCTCTCTCTCTCTTTATGAATGTATGAATGCATACTGATGTGTAAATAGAAGAAAGAATGAGTGAGTGAGTGATTGAGTGAGTGATTGAGTGAGTGATTGAGTGAGTGAGTGAGTGAGTGAGTGAGTGAGTGAGTCTTGCGAAGTCGTTACTCTTGCCTTGTAGTTTTCCTGTCGGCACTCATCCCGCCTCCCTGCCTCCGTGGCACTGGCAAGGGCACTCCCCTCCACCTCTTCCACTTCTCCTTCTCCTTTTCCTTCCTTTTCCCTTCCCCTTCCCCTTCCCCTCCCCTCCCCTTCCCTTCCCCTCCCCTCCCCTTCCCCTCCCCTTCCCTTCCCCTTCCCCTTCCCCTTCCCTACCCCTACCCCTTCCCCTACCCTTCCCCTTCCCTTCCCCTCCCCTTCCCCTCCCCTTCCCCTCCCCTTCCCTTCCCCTAGCATCCCCCTTTCAAAGGAAGCAGATCCCCTGGGCAGAAGAGTAGGGGTAGAGTGAGAAAAAATGAGGGTGAGAAACATGGCGAAAGAGAAAGAATGGGAAAGGGAAAGAGAGAGAGAGAGAGAGAGAGAGAGAGAGAGAGAGAGAGAGAGAGAGAGAGAGAGAGAGAGAGAGAGAGAGAGAGAGATGAGAGAGAATAAGAGAGAATAAGAGAGAGAGAGAGAGGCAGGGTAGGGCGAGCATGCAGGCCCCAGCTGCTCGATCATGGTTTTATAGGTCCATTAAATACGTATTATTAGATTTACGAGGTTTCTGTTTAATGGTCGCTCCTCGTGATATCAACTTCCGAGAAGGCGGCCCTCTGGCACATGGGCGGCCGGATGTGTGGGCGTGAGGGCGTGGCTGGGGAGGTTGTGCGGGCGTGAAGGCGTGGCTGGGGAGGTTGTGCGGGCGTGAAGGCGTGGTTTGGAGTCTGGGGAGGTTTTGTGGGCGTGAGGGCGTGGTTTGGAGTCTGGGGAGGTTTTGTGAAGGCGGTGTTTAAAGTCTGGGGGGTTTTGTGGGCGTGGGGCGGGGTTTGAGGGTGGGTGGGGGTTGGCGTGTGTGGGCGGGTTTAGAAGAGTAAAAGGCGTAAGGGACCGAGGCCTCGGTAAGGAATTTCTAAGCATGTTTGGGCGTGAGGGCGGGACTGCGGATCTTAGGGACACTGCGTGGGCGTGAGGGCGGAGCAGGAGGAGTGGGTGGTGTGGGCGGCAAGGCAAGGCTACTCGCTCTCGCCGAGGCTGATAGGGTGAGAGTGTCGTGGTGGGGTATGGGGGGGAGGGGGAGGGAGAAATGGGGAAGAAGGGGGAAGGAGAGAGAGAGAGAGAGAGAGAGAGAGAGAGAGAGAGAGAGAGAGAGAGAGAGAGAGAGAGAGAGAGAGAGAGAGAGAGAGAGAGGTTAAGAAGGAGAGGCAAGGACGAGGAAAAGGGGGGGGGGAGGGCGGATGGAGGAAGGGTTGGAGGGAAGAGTAGGGTGGGAGGGAGGGTGGGAGGGAGGGAGGGAGGGAGGGAGGGAGGGAGGGAGGGAGGGAGGGAGGAGGAGGAGCAACAGGAGGGAAGGAAGGAAGGAAAGAGGGAGAAGAAGGGAGGTGATAATAGTGGAGGTGGACTGAGTGGGCGAGAGGGGGTGGCCTGGCTCGCTGTATCTCCATCCTCTTCATTTCCTCTTCTACTTCCTCTTCCTCCTCTTTCTCCTCCGCCCCTTCCTCCCCTCCTTCCTCCCCTCCTTCCTCCTCCTCCTCCTCCTCCTCCTCCTCCTCCTTCCTCCCCTCCTTCCTCCTCTTCCTTCCTCCCCTCCTGCTTCCCCTATCCAGTGGCACAGTTCGTAGGTCGTCTGCTTCTGTCTCTTCTTGTGCCCATATCTGTCTGTTGCAGGAGTTGCAGCCTTCGGGTCGTGTCCTCATGAGAGGATGCAGATGGATGTACGCACTGGGCGGTGGGTGGGGCGTGGATGCGCGAGGAGGGCGTCGGGCAGTGGGGGGATTGTGGGAAGTGGATGCGCGAATTGGGTGGTGAGCAGCGGGAAGCGTGCGGTGGGCGGCGGACAGAGGGTGGAATGCGGCGCCCTCGTGGAGTCAGAGGGTAGGACGGAGGGCAGATGATCCGTGGGCGGCGCAGTGGGCGGCCGTCAGGATGATGGAGGATGCACCGGCGAGGCCCCGACCGGCCCGGGAATATCGCACAAACTGCACCATTAATGAATTGTGTTTCTATTTATCATCGGCGTGTCAATGGCGGTCGCGTGGCCGGGGCCAGAGGGGCATAAGCGCCGCCGAGGCTCTTGCAGCTCCGGGGCGCAAGGGCGGCCGGCGTGCTCGGGCGTGTGCGGGCGACAAGCGGCCGCATACCAAACAATGCAACATGCAACAATGCAGCCGGGCTGCACGGGAAGCGCCTATAGCCGGGGCCGTGGCACGGGGAAAGCGCCCTTGTGCCCGGGGGCGGAGGAGCGGCCAGCCGCCGGAGACGCCACATGCCCGGAGGACGCGGGACCCTGATGGATACTTAAGATAACATGCCGACCCGGCGGGGACGCCCGCGCCAGACAGTATGGTGCCCTGCTGGGGGGAGGGGGAGGAAGAGGAGGAGGGGAGACGAGGGGATGGAGGGGAGGGAAGGAGGGGATGGGGTGGGGGGAGGCCGGATCCTGTGACTTGGACGCCCGAGGAATTTGCAGCGATGTGATTCATTCTCCGAGATTCGTAAAGGATTTCACTTCATTCTTTACAACCTTGTTACACATTGTCCATATTACCTTATCTACATTACCTATTTTATTATTATCATTATTCTCCATTATATTGCATATCATCATCATCATCATCATCATCATCATCTCATCATCATCATCATGTCAT
Source organism: Penaeus monodon (assembly GCF_015228065.2). NCBI lineage: Eukaryota > Metazoa > Arthropoda > Malacostraca > Decapoda > Penaeidae > Penaeus > Penaeus monodon. Next base: position 2,819,097 of record NC_051420.1, read on the forward strand.
CGATCATGATCATGATCAGTGATCATGATCATGATCATCATCATCATCATCATCATCATCGTTATCATTCTTGCCATCATCATCATCATCGTCATCATTCTTGCCATCATCATCATCCTTGTCATCATCCTGAGTAATCTTCCTGCTCCCTTCCCCGAAGCCTTGCACGTGTCCAGGCCCTCAACAGCCCTTCATCTCGTCTGTCTCTCCCGCAGTCTGGTACCGACGACCGCGTGTCCGACATGGAGCAGGAGGACAGCCTGGGCCTGACGGGCGGCGGCCGCGACAGCCCCCTGAAGCCCGGCGTCGGCGTCTGCGGGGGCGGGATGGAGGGGGAGGACATCCTCGCCAAGCTCCGGCAGCAGGTCTCCGCGGCGTCGCTCTTCAGCCACACCCGGGAGAGCATCCTGGGCGGCTCCCCTCCTCCCCCCGGCTCGCCCAACAACAACAATAACAATAATAACAATAACAATAACGGACACAACCTCTACGACCGCCTCCACACCCTCCTGCAGGCGAAGATGAAGAGGGAGGTGAGTACGGCGCTGCGATGTTGTTGATACGATGCAAACTTGTGTTCTATGGTTAATGGCGATTATAGGTATAGCATTATTAATGATTAATTAGTGATAGTAATACATAATTAATCTTATTTTGAAAGGTCAGAAGGTCACAATAGAGCAATAGTTATGTAGACAGAAAGAGAAGTAGACAGTGAAGTGTAGCTTAATCAGTAATCGACGAATTTCATGATTAATTGAAGGTAATTGCAAGCTACATTCCGAACGATTTGAGTATAAAGTTATAAGACAAATTCCAGACAGCTGGCCAGATAAGGGACAACTGGTGCAAGGATAGAAGGGTGAAGGATAGGATGGGATAGCTAGTCCGTGAACATAGATTGGATAGAATGGAATCAAATATGACTCGTAGAGAGAGGGATAAACATGCAGGAAAAGGACGTCACCCAATACCCATAGACGTCCCTCTGCCTCACAGAAACACAAGACCCACTGATGGGTACATTACGGGACGGGGTGGGGGGTGGGTATCAGGGCTAGGGGAGGGGTAGATACGGCGCAGAGGGGTTGGGATGGAGAGATGGGTAGAGGGGAGGGGTAGGTATGGGGCAGAGGGGAGGAGTAGGTATGGGGCAGAGGAGTTTGGGTAGAGAGATGGGTAGAGGGGAAGGGGGGGGAGTAGAGGGCCAAACAGGTGCCCGAGGATGATCTCCGTTCCATAAAAGCTGATTGTGAGACATTAACAGATGCGGAGATACGGCGTTTTCTTAGACGCATCTCCGGCCGACTTTTATAGGTCGTTTTGTCTTGTTCCGCGTCACCAGCTCGGCTCCGGAGGCTTATCGTCTTCCTCTATTAAAGGCCGCCCGAGTGTGGGTCGCTGTCGCCCCGGGACGCGTCGGAGCGCGCTCTCAGGCCTCCTTTTGTTTTGGTTTAGTCTACTTAGTGATTTTTAAATGTATGTTTAATCACTTTTGGTGAATTTTTAAATTTTTGTTATTGTTTTTTTTTTCCATTTTATTTATCCATACATTACGATGATTTTGGATATTTATTTCCACGTTGCGTTTCTCTCTTCTAGTTTTTACTGATCCCGCGGGAGGCGCGTTGAGTGCTCTTCAGTGCACGAGAGCTGAGCCGCGAATGATGAATGGTGTTTGTGTTTCTTTCCCGCAGGAGGACGGTGAGGGGGACGAGGACTCGCGCGACCTGGTGCTCCGGGCGGAGGCGCTGCAGAGGCAGAGGGAGTCGCTGCTGTCGTCGCCACAGGCGCTCATGAACGCCATGAGGGGCGGCGGGCCGCCCTCGCTGGTGCCACCCGGGCCGCACCTGCCGTTCATCCCCAGCACGGTCGGCCTCCCGCCCACCTCACAGATGCCGCCCACGCCTGGGTCGGCTGGGTCACGCGACTCCTCCGGCAACGGCACACGCACGCCCTCGCACACGCCCGAGCCGCACCAGAGTCAGCAGTCCTGGAGCTTCGAGGAGCAGTTCAAACAGGTGAGTCGCCTTTCCTGCGCAGAGATGCCCAGGTTGCAGAGTCGCTGTGAAGGCAGCCACGGAATCTGCCTCCAGCGCGGGCGGGCGGGGGAGATATAATTAAGGCGTCCTCGAAGTTATCACATCGAAAGCCAGTTAACAATAAAAATGTTAATGATCAGGAACCTCCTTTCCACCAGAATAAGAAAAAAAAACCTTAGTTATTATATAGTATCTGAAATCAGCGCTAGCAACTATTTCGATTTTCATTTATTCGCGTGATAAACGCGAAATAATGAATCACATGAATTGCGGTAATTGATATTAATATATGTAATTTATTTCTCGACATTATTTATTATTCTTAAACAGTTATTTATGCGAGATATGCAGTTGGAGACCTCTTTAGCATATATTTGGGTGAAAAAACCCATAATATGTTTATCTTAATTTCGCGTAACAACTACAGGAATCACTTTCTCCATGTCAGAAATGGGGAAGATCCTCTCATCTTGCGACATACAATTCTTTTGCCACCTATGGAAACCCATGACATTTTCTAACCTCCCGCTCTTTGTGAACCCAGAGTCAATATTCTTAACCCGTTTTTTTTTTGCCGGATTATCATCATCTATATCCAGAATGATCAAATTCCCTCTATCAGTGTTATAAATATACAATAAGATGTAGATTTTCCTCGAGTCAAGATTGAGAGAGAAAAAAAACCGCGCTTTCCGATCCGGGTCTTAGTAACATGTCAACTTTTCTATATCTTTTATATCCCTTATCATCTGCATCCGAAATCCTCGATGCATGACGTTGCAAGTCCCGTTATTAATTTTATGAGTAGATAATATGTGGATATTCTTGTATCAAATTGTTCAAGTAAATATAAAAAAAAATCGAAAAACATCTCAATCTCCCGCGCTTTCTGATCCGGGTCTTGGGGTGATAAGTCATGCAAATTGCTCCCGGGATGCGAGGGAAGGTTCAACCACTCGCCGGAATCCTCATACCTGAACCCGAACTCTCGACTGGTTGGGCACACATTAAGAGGAAGAGAGGGAGGGAGGGAGAGGGGAAAAGGGGGGAAATGAAGGAGGGAGAGGATGAGAAAGAGAAGAAGAGGGAGAGGGAAAAGGGAAAAGGGAGAAGGAGAGAAGGAGAGTGTGGGAGAGAGAAAGCAAAGGGGCGATGACGTTCATGACGTCGGTCTGCTTCCAAAGTCATCATCCCATGGCATTTCTCGATCGACCCCCCTCCCCCTTAGACCCCGGCCGGCCTTGTCCTCGAGGCCGAGCGCCAAGGCGGGGCTTCAATACGAACGGAGAGCCGTTTGCCCTCGCGCGAGATGGACGAGTGATAACAAAAGGTCCAGTAATATTCCGGCGTGATGTGTTGGCAGTAACCGGATGATAGGTTAGGGTCGAGTAATAACAATCATTAAGGGAATGTTGAGAGTTGTCCATCAGCGCGGCGGCTCCCGGCAGCCAGTCACGTCGCTCGACCCGGCGTCCCGGCCCGCCATTGGCTCCCCGGCGCGGCAACCTTGCTATTACTCGGCCGGCTACCGGACTTCGATCTCGTCTCCACCTGCGCGATTATATCATTGCATTTATTCTCCCTCGCTTGTAATTTGCATGTGAAGGAATATTGGTTATGTGCAGGGCAGGATAATGACGATTTTTTCCCCCTCGCCCCTTGCGCAAGTCGTTGTTTGGTTGTTTTTCGTTCATTTGCAATCGTAGAATACAAAGGCGAGATTACTCGGGACTTAATCGTTCTCCATCTATCCGGATAATTGAGACGAGTTGCAGATCATCAAATTTTCCGGGGGTTGTAGGTTCGCTTGTTGAATTTAAATGATATTTGATGGTTTTCGGGGCGGAGGGATGAAGAGGTTGAGACGAGGCTTCGATAGAACAACCTCGCCGTTTTACTCAATCTGCGAGTCATTTCCACCTGTCCCGCCGGCGAGTCGTCGCTGCGATGGTTCCCCAGAAGACAGCATCCGAGCTTGTTTTTTTCCCCAAAATAAGAGGAGGCAATATCAGTTTATTTCCGTGCTTCTCGGACATAAAAAGTGAGCGCGATCAGGGCAAACAGGAGGACAGCAACAAACGCCACCGCAGGAACTCTAACCAGGAGACCGGAGAAGACGGCGTGAGACAGCAAATGGCCACGGATGACAACAAAAAATAGAAAACAGAAAATAGCTGAAAAAAACAACACACAAAACAGCAGAAAGCAACAGAAAAGAAAACATCAGAAGACAGCGGTAGACGACAAAACAGCAAAGGGCAGCAGGCGAAGGGGACCCGAGCACCAGGAGGCAGCGAGTGATAGCAGGAGACTCGGCTGCATCTGGTCCGTTCGGCTTTAACAGACGGACAAGTCAGGCCAAGCCGGGTTCTTTGTCGGGGCCGCCGCTCCCCTTGGTGCTGGGGCTGGCGATTCGTCGGCTTCCGTGGGCTGTGTGTCTGTTCGTATTCCTGTCTCTCTATATATTCTCTCTCTCTCTCTCTCTCTCTCTCTCTCTCTCTCTCTCTCTCTCTCTCTCTTCTTTTTCTCTCTTCTCTCTCCCTCCCTCTCACTCTCCCTCTCCCTCTCCCTCTCCCTCTCCCTCTCCCTCTCCCTCTCCCTCTCCTCTTTCCTCTCTCCTCTCTTCTCTCTTCTCTCTTCTCTCTTCTCTCTCCTCTCTCTTACTCTGTCCCTGGCCGTTTCCTGTCCATGTCCGTGTTTCTCTTGTGTTCTTGTCAGCATTCCTATCTGTTTCTTTGAACCCTTTTTTGAACCACCATTTCACCTTCCTCTGTGAACACTGATTCAAACCTATCTTCTTTGAACCATAATTTTAACCTTGATGAGACCTTCTCCTTTAACCTTGATTCCATTCAGTCATCGAACCCGGATTCCAACTATTTCTTGAACAAAGATTCCCACTGTCCTTGACCAGACTCAACCATCTCGCTTATCAACATCCTTCAGCTTGTACCAACCTGCTTAAGCCTTGATTCAACATTCTCGCTTTCTTCAACCAGTCATTTCACCTTTATTCCAACCAGTCTTCGCCTTTATTCCACTGATTCCTTCAGTCTTTATTCCAACCAGTCCTTCAGCCTTTGTTCCAACCATTCCTTCAGCCTTTATTCCAACCAGTTACTTGAACCCAGATTGCACCTTCAGCCTCTCTTGTGCCAGATGCCATCACACTCCCTGACGTTCGTGCCCCGTGAGTCTAGCTGCCTTTGGTTGGCACTCGCTGCACTAAACCGTAAAGTCGGCAGGTGTTCCAATGCCTAATGAGGTGTTGTTGGAAGCATATATATATATTTGTCTAGTGCAAGGAGTTACTTAGCTGCTGGTCGTAATTGCAAAACCGAGAGTGCTTATTTAATTTGTACAAGAGTGTTGAGCAAGAAAGTGTTATGGTTTCTAGCCGCCTGCCTCCACAGCAACGGGTTATTCGCCGCCGTCCATGCAGTAGAGCTTCGCAGTTAGAGCCCTTGTAACTGCAGTTCACTCGAAACGGTGACGTAGGTGTGAACAGCGCCTTCCTAAAACTCGTTATGCAACACTGCAGAGTATATAAAACTCTAATGTTTCCCAGATCGACACGCAGAAAAAAGGGGCTAATTTGCATAGAAGTTATCAAGGTTTTTTGCAGGATGTAGATTGTGGCGTCAGATAATGTGTCGGGAACAATAAACGGAGGCGAGTGTTTTGGGCGAGCGGGTTCGGGCGAGGGGCGGCCGCGCGGCGAGTGCGGGCGCCGCTAATGAATGTGTGATCCTGTTTTATGATCCGGCGAGCATCAAGTGCCACTTTTATGTGGGCCTTTTATATCTTGTCTTTACGTGAGGTTGTTCTCCGCACCTCCGCGTCGCCGCTTCCCTGTGTGAGCTGTCGGCAGATTTGCGTTTGATACGTCGAGGAGTGCTTAGCGCGCTGCAAACAGGAAATTAGATATCGGGTCCCTCTCGTTACGGGACGGCAGTGTTGGCCGTGTAAAACAATGAGGGGGAAGGGGTGTATCCTCTCCTGCGAGATTTACATGCGCTGCTTAATGGATAAATAAACAAATAAGATAACGAGCCAGACTCCTTCGCCGGGGGATGCTCCTCTACTCCTCGGATGCGCACTTCATCTCCCAGCCTCACTTTCCTTCAATCCGCTCTCACTACCCAGCCTTCCTCCTCGTCTCTCTCTCTCTCTTCCGGCGTGAGGCCAAGTAAGGCGTGGGGGAGCAGGGAGGAGGAGGAGAAAGATGAGGAGGAGGAGGAGGAGGAGGAGGAGGAGGAGGAAGAGAAAGAGAAAGAGAAAGAGAAGAGAAGAGAAGAGAAGAGAGAGAAGAGAAGAGTGAAAGAGAAAAAAGAGAAGGCGGCTCCTTCTCTCTGCCTCCTCCTTCGCGTGTCTCCTCCTGCGGCGTCCCAGGGACCCTCGCGCTGCTGCTGCGGCTGCCGCGATCGCTCCGACGGAGAAGGGAGTTCAATGGGCCCTGAAACCGTGGTGTTGGATAATGCACATATTCCCGCTGTTTATGCCTCGCGCTAATAAGCAATAAAGCCGGGCTTGTGGTCTCACGCCAGCTGGTTGTTGAGAGATTTGCATGACTGGACGAGAGAGGGAAGACGCGCCTCCGTCGGGCTGTCTGCCTGGCCGCGCGCACGGTCGGCGTGCGCGCGGCCGACGTGCGGCGTCGGGGGAACGAGGAAGGAAGAGGGGAAAGGATAGAGAGGGTGTGAATGGAGGATAAGACTGGGTAAACTTAGGTTGTGGTAAAATGCGGGTAAACTGACGGTAAATTTAGGGTAAACTGAGTTTAAATGAAGATGTACGCTGAGAATGGCACATACCTGTAAGGAAGGACTTTGTAACTGCAGTTATAAGTGTACATTCTTTCTCCCTGTGGAAAGGGACGAGCTGAAAAGGGGAATTGGGCTCCAGATTGTGAAATGGGTTCTGATATGGGAAAGGAGAAAGACAAATACACTGTGAACCAGATCAAGGAAATATATCACCATCATCATCAACAGTAACTTTGTCCTTCACCCCTTCTCCGAAAACGTAGCGTGGCAATAGAAATGTTACAAAGTGGCATCGTCTGAGAAATTTCTGTTCCGTCCCAGCCGGCCATCTTGAATTCATTTTTCATGTTGGCAATCTCCATCCCCCTCGACTTCCCTCTCCCCCCTTCGTCCGCCCCCGTCAACCCCCCCTTCCACTCCCTTCCTCGTCTCCCCTTCCCCTTCCCTTCCCCCCCCCTTCCTCCCCCCCTTCCTCGTCTCCGCTTCCCCTCCCCTTCCTCTTCCCCCTACCCCCTGTCCTCCCTTTCCTGCAGATGGTTATTGTGAGATGTTATATCATCTTATTTTGGGTCGTTTTGGGAGCCCCGTCTGAGCAAGGAATGGGTCGTAACCGCGGCGTCCTCTCGGCTGAGCAGTTTGAGTAATTATACGATGCATTACTTCAATGGCTGCCAAATTACACGGCCGGCGCCCATGACCGCAGCTCCTGCGCCGGCTCCACCTTCCTCCCATAACTACCGCACTTTGGCCGCAGTTCCACCGCCGCGCCGGGACTCCGCCGCCGCCGCCGCACACGACCGCAAATCTTCCAGACGAACGCCGCACGAACATCGCCGCCTCCACCTGTGCGGCGCGCGCGGGCGGCCGGCGTCACGGGCGGCGACTCCGGGCGGGAGGGCGGACAGGGAGTCGTCTCTCGAGGTCTTTTGAGGTCCTTCGAGGTCGTCAAGGTCTTTCAGAGCCCTTCGAAGGCTTCGCTGGCACTCGGACGCGCTTGTCCGCTGGCACCGGGACGCTCTCTTCGTCAGCGCCCAAGGGAGGCTTTCCAACGGCGGCGGCGATGTCGGTGCGGCTCCTGGTGCCACTTGGCGAGTATTTATGATGATGAGGAAGTGAAATGATTTATGTGACAACGCCGATGACGATAATGCGCCAAATTAAATCAGAACGGTCGTTTTGCTGGTGTTACTCTTATGGGGATGAGTTCCATAATCGCTGATTCTGTCACTGTCATGTCTTTCACTACTACCAATACCATTATCGTCACCATCACCAACACTGCCAACACCACCACCCCCATCACCACCTCCACCACCACCACCACCATCACCACCATCACCATCACCATCACCATCACCACCACTACTACCATCACCACCATTATCATCTTCATCATTTTCACCATCAACTGTGCGTTGTTCTTCTTCCCCCTCCCCCACCCCCTCTCCTCTCCCCGTTGTTGCGTGTGGCCGCCGCCGGATTGCCGAGGCGGAAGGTCACGGAGGCCGCCGGCTTTGGCATTCGGAATAATGACGGAATATTAGCGTAATAAGTCAGCCGCGCCGGGATCTGCGCACTTAATTAATACGTCTCGTGGCCGCGGCGGCGCTAATGGCCGGCGCTCCCCGAGCCCGACGCGGCTGACGGCAGGGCGGCTAGGCGGCGCTGACGGCGGGGCGGCAGCGCACAGCAGGAGCGGCGTCGACGTCCGCGGCGGCCGGCGCGGCGTCCTTCACTTAGGCTGCGGGAACTTCGCTTCTCCGGACAATTATATGGAAAAATTAGCGTTGTGAGCATGAGCGGCGGCCAGGGCGGGCCAACGTGGGCTTTGTGCGCGGGCAGATAGAGTTGGAAGTCGCGTGGCGGGCGCGGGCCTGCCGCGGGAACAAGACAGGGCGATTTGAGCTCTCCGACGGAGGGCGCTGCGGCGGTGGCGGCGTGGCTGCGGCGTGTGATCGAGGCACGCTATTCATGGTAGATTTATCCTTATGGATATAGGTGATAGGGGTGAAAATGGCGTTCCAGCTTTGTGTTCTCGACGCTTATGATTGGTTTATGAGCGAAGGTGCAGTGAGGCGGCAGGCAAAATTCGACTCTATGCGGGGCCAGCTTAGGGGCGTCCAGGGGTGGCGTCGACGGTGCGGGATGCGGCTTCGCTCTGCCGGTTGCCGGGGTCATGATATGCTAATGAAGCTTCAACGTGTGTCAATCACCAGCGGCAGACGTGGGACTGCACCGCCGACGCCGCAGCTAAAGGAGGAACTATGCGACGCTGCGAACGAACCGCGGGGCCTCGAAGGGCGCGAACGCCGATCCGAGCCCCGAGTTCCTCTCGAAGCGACGCGGGGACGCAGACGGAGGCGGGACGAAACGCGCGAAGGAAACGAGAGAAACAAAAGCGCGGAAAGAAAGAAAAGAAAGAAAAGCAAAGGTCGCTGCGACGAGGGAACGCGGACCCGGACCGAAGCCGTTAGCCGCAGGGCATGCCGTATTGCAAATTCTTCATATGCAAAGTTGCAGTAAATTGGCCAGCTCTACGTCAAGTGTAAGTGTATAAATACCCTCAGACATGATTCTTGCCGGATACCTAACGACTTCTTGCCCGGGTAGATGAAGCTACCAAGTGGGGACTACCTGGTGGGGACTACCTGGTGGGGACTACCTGGCGGGGTCCAGCTGGCGGGGACTACCTGGCGGGGACTACCTGGCGGGGACTATCAGGGCGGGTATTACTTGATGTAGACTATCTGGTTAGCGCTATCTGGCAGGGACTACGTAGTGGGGACTATCTGACAGGGACTCTTGGGTCATATCGGCGGGGACTGTTAGCAGGGACTACGCTTACAGGGATTGCCGAACGTGGGCTGATTTTTGGGGACTTCTGGCGGAGCCCAGCTAAAGCCAGGGTCCATAGAGCAATAATTAGTAAATAAAGGGCTAGTTCCTTCCGTGTTTCGTGTTGTTTAATTATCTTGTTTTATCTCCGTTTCTGTGTCATTTCGTTCTCCGCGAGCGCTGGTCTCGTCTTATTCGCTTTCATATTGTGTAATGTTGGTGTCAGAGATAAAGTGCTCTCGCCTTCTCCGTTCGACCTTCCTCTCGTCTGTCTCTCAAGGTATCGTCGGCTTTTCTCTTCTTTCTCTCTCTCTCTCTTTATCTTCTTTCTCTTCTAATTCTCTCTCTCTCTCTCTCTCTCTTCTCTCCTTTTCGCATCTCTCTCCTCTCTCTCTCTCTCTCTCTCTCTCTCTCTCTCTCTCCTCCTCTCTCCTCCTCTCTCTCTCCTCCCTCCCTCTCCCTCCCTCCCTCCCTCCCTCTCCCCCTCTCTACCTCCTTCCCTCCCTCCTCTCCCCTCTTCTCCCCCCCTCCTCCCCCTCTTCTTAACCCCTTCCCTCTCCCTCTCTCCTATTCTCTTTTCTCTCCTTCGTCACTTCAGAGCCAGATGATTTAGACGGCGGCGGCAGTGTCAGGAAGAGAAATGGCGCTCGCGAGGCATCATCTCTGCCCCTGATGAAAAGCAGCCGAGGCAAGAGGCATTCCTCAGATCATCAGGCTCGCTTCTTGATTATTAATGAGATGGACTGGGATGGGGAATATATATTTTTGAATTTGGGAGACTTGGAGGAAAAAATATGCGAGACAGAGAGACAGAGACAGAGACAGAGACAGAGACAGAGACAGAGACAGAGACAGAGACAGAGACAGAGACAAGAGACAGAGACAAGAGACAGAGACAGAGAAGACAAGAGACAGAGACAGAGACAGAGACAGAGACAGAGACAGAGACAGTTTTTTGTCTGTGTGGCAATAACGGGGAATTAACGGTAGTCCTCGACCTGGCCTTCGTCAGGATAGGCAAATTTGAGGGCTTCATTTTACGATAGTTTCGGATGCCCGATTTGCCACCGCGATCCGGTCAGCAACCCGCGAATTGTTGAAAAGTCATCAACCCTTCGGAAGAGAAATCGAATTAT
>NC_051420.1:2832375-2837375 GCF_015228065.2 Penaeus monodon
TATCTACCTTTCTCTCTCACCCCATCCTCCTCCCTCACTCCCTTCTTCCTCATCCATTCCTCTTTCTCCTCTCAACGGTTTTCTGTCTCCTCCATTTCATCCTCTCCCCCTTTCGTCCTCCTCCTCCTTTCGTCCTCCTTCTCCTCTCTTCCGTCCTTCCTTCTCCTCTCTTTCGTTCTTCTCCTCCTCCTTCCTGTCGTTTTCCTCATTATCCTCCCTTTCGTCGTCCTCCTCCTCTTCTCTTCCGTCCTTCTCCCCCTCCTTCCTTTCGTCTTCCTCCTCTTCCTCCCTTTCGTCCTCTTCATCGTCCTCCTCTTTCTCTCTCTGCCCCTCACCCACCGCCATCTTGGTTTCGTCTCCATCCCGCGTGTCTGCCTGTATACTCGCGCTATTGATTTCGGGGGCCCGGCCATTCCTCGTTTTCTCTGCCTTTCTCTTCTCCCGGAGCCAATATGTAATGCGTTCGGCCCCCCCCTTTGCCCCCCTTCATCCTCCCCCACCCCCTTTTTCCCTCCTTCCCCTCCCTCTCTTTTTCTCTTCCGTCCCCTTCTCCTATTCCTCTTTACCTTTCATTCCCTCTTCCCCTTTCATCCTCCCCTTCTTCCCCTTTCACCCTCATCCTCTTTCCCTTCTCCTTCCCGCTCTCCCCTCTCCCCCATCATCCGTTATGGCGGGGGATCATTAAGCTGTAATTAGGGTCCACATCGGCAGGTATTACGCTGGTTTATGAGGCCGTTCACGAGGTATGTTATCATCGGCGCTGATGGACGGTTCCCGCCTCGTTGCTACCGTGATTGAAAGCTACGGGCGGGCTGTGGGCGGCTTCTCGGGTTGCGGGCGTCTTCTCGGCTTATCGGGCATCCTGGTGACTTTTCGGGCGTCTGGGCTGGGCCGCCCGGACGCTCCTTGGATTCGAATGGGCGCGAGGGTGTCGGCTTACCTCTGCGGCGCTGACCGAAGGCATGGTGGTAGCCAGCGAAAAGGACGTCATTAGGCATCTAAACGGACATTAATTTCGACTGATTCTTGGGCTTCATTCCTAAGGGATTCTAAAGGCTGTGATTCCCCCTCATCGAAGGGATTCTAAAGGCTGGGATTCTTTCCCATCTAAGGGATTTTAAAGAACGGGGTTCCTGTCTACAAGGGTTTTTTAAGGGACGTTATTAGGCACATAAGGGGGGTATTAAGTGCCGCCGATGGGGCTTCCTACGCGTGGAAGTTGGAGGAGTCGGCGTTGGGGATGCAAAGTGGGCCAAGTGCCTATTGTTGTTATTAATGGCCGTTCGATTCCCGGTTCGCGTTTGTTCTCCCGGAGCGTAATAATAGCCTGGCTTCCTCTTGATTCGGGTTTTGTTGAGGATTTATTTCGTTCTCTGGGGGAGGAGGAAGGGAGAGGAATGTTGGCCCGAGGAGCACGCGGAGAGAAATTGATATTTATTCTTTAAGGCTATGGAGAGAAAGGTATGATTTGGGGGGGGGGCAGGATAGGAGGAGGGAAGGAAAGGATGGAGAAATGGGAGAAATGGATAGAATTGTTTTTGTAGTAGGATAGGAAGAGAAAGGAACGTGATATTACTCCAGTAGGATAGTATGGAAGAGAAGGATAGAACGAGAAAGTGATGGCTAGATTTTCAGCAGAATAGGAAGAGAGAAAAAAAGGAATATAATTATTTTATGATTTCAACTGCGGGTAGGATAAGAAAAGAGGGAAAAGGAAAATGAAAGAGAGAAAGACTGATGGCGTCGTTTGATCTCTCGTGAAAGAGGATTCATGACCCTCTCTCTTGCCCCCCCCCTAGCCCCCTCCCTCCATGACCTGATCTGACTGTCTCGAATTCCCGTCTCGGGTCGATGGTCAAGTCATGACCTCGTCTCGACCTCGGGTGATCCACATGGGTCATCATTACCCTTAATGTCACATGTATTTCTATTTTTATTTTTATATATGTGTGTATCTGTTTATCGTTCATTCTTTTTATCTGTCTGTATTTATTTGTCTCTGATCATTTTGTCTATATATTTATCTCTTATGTGTCTGACTATCTATATGTCTATGTCTGTTCACCTCTCTATCTATATATAACTCTCTATTGTTAAATAAATCTTTGACGGATAGCGAGGGGATACGTGGCGGGCGTAAACATGAACGCAAATGCCAGTTGTTCCACCCCCAAAAAAGTGGAATAAAAAGCATATAAGGGTATGTAATCGCATGCCAAAAGCACATCGAATGCCTTTGTCCGAACTGAAGAGGAATTCGACCTTCGGGGGACATTCGGGACACTTTGTCAGAGACTGAGTGTCTTCGGCGGAGTTCCCACGATTGGCTCCGTCGCTCCGGTCGCGCGGGCACTGCTGGCGGCACTCTCTCTGTCCGCGGCTATAAATATGCGCTGAAAAATTACTGAAAAGTCGAGGTTTTTTTTTATGTCCTTCGTTTCCTAGTTTAGAGTCGTTATCCTTCTGTTTAGAGTCATCGTTCTCAAATCTTGGTTTTATATTCGTCGTCTTCTCGACACGTTTATGCTCATCATTTGATTTATAATCACCGTCTTTCGGTCGGATCTTAGTTTTATATTCATAATCTTTCGATCAAGTTAATATGCCTTATCCTCTCAATAAGTGTTTGAAACTTGTCCTCTGATAAAGTTTATTTATGTTAATCGTTCTCGAATCTAGTTTATGTGCATCGAATATAGTTTATATTAATCATCCCTTACTCAGGTTTATATTCTTCATCTCTGATTAAGTTTATTTTCATCATTCTTTGACCGCGAATAGATGTAGGGCCGTGATAGATAGATGTTTTCTCAGATAGCTATTCTGCATTCGGCGTGGGTAGTGCCACCTCACTTTACAAGAGGGGGGGGGAGGGGAGACAAAGAATAGGGAGGGGAAAGAGCAATACGAGGGAGTAAAGGAGAGAGAGAGAGAGGGGGAGGACAAAGGTGGGGGGAGGGAGGATAAAGGGGGAGGGGAGTTGGCCAAAGGAGAGGGGATTTCGGGAAGAAACTCGATCCTGGTGTGATTGTTAGGGAAAGTGACCCCAAGCGATAGTCTCTGGTGTCACGAGCCAGATGACCCGTCACTGACCTGGTGGGGGGGAGGGGGTATGAGGAGCTGAGGTCATGCCGATGCCACAACACTGGCCAGGCACCGGGGGGGGGGGGGGTCGAGTGTGGTCCGTTTCTCACGGCCTGTGGATAGGGAGTGCTGTTTAGGGGCGAATTAAAGTTGATACAACATAAATATTGAATCGGATATTTTGCTAAAATAACAATTAGTGACAAGGTATCAAGAACGGCTTGAGGAATCGCATATTAGCTTGAATTATATCAGACATTAAGATTGATATCATTCTGACACAGTAGTAGATGCCAGTATATCAAGAACGAATTGAACACAATTTAACTCCTGATGCTTTATATATTTTCCGTTTAGAGAGACATAACAGCGGTATATGAAGAGAGAGAAAAAAGGTAAAAATGAAAGAGAAACAGACAGACAGACAGACAGCCGGACAGACAGCCGGACAGACAGGCAGGCAGGCAGGCAGGCAGGCAGGCAGGCAGGCAGGCAGGCAGACAGACAGACAGACAGACAGACAGGCAGGCAGGCAGGCAGGCAGGCAGGCAGGCAGACAGACAGACAGACAGACAGACAGACAGACAGAGAGAGAGAGAACAGAAACGGAAGGAGAGAGAGCTGATGGCGCAGCCCGATCGCGCCGTCGCTCCGGCCCCGAAAGGTCCCGGCGGCGCGGCGATTAAGCGAAGGAACAAAAGACAAATTGAGGCGAAGCCAAATATAGGCGGAAGCGAAACAAAGGCGAACAGAGCAGGGGCGGGGGCGCCGAGATCTCCTGACGAAGGAAGGGCGGCCGCGAGGGAGGGAGGGGCGCAGGGTCAGCGCCCACCTCCTGCCCTTCCTTCCACCATCCCCTCCCCATCATCTCTTCCATCTCTCCCTCCTCTCTCGCATCCCTGCTCACATTCCCCCGCTCTCTCTCTCCCTCTCCATCCCTCTCCCTCCTCTGCAGCGCTCCTCCTCGCCGCAGCCCCCCCCCCGCAGCACAGTCTATCAGTAACTATTCAGGAACGCAACCACAGCATTTATAGAAAACGTCGCCCGGACAAAAGCGCGGTATGCTTGGCATGCTGATACACACCGCCGCGAGATGGATGGCGGGCGCGCAGGAGGCGGCTGGGTGTGTGGAGGCGGTCGGCAGTGGCTGAGTGGGGGAAGAAGAAGGAGAGGAGGGCGGAGCGGCTAAGACGGCGTGGAAGCAGATTCTTGGACATAAGAGAGGCCGAAACAAGGGCGCAAGGATCAGCAGGCGGTATGCACGAAACTAGGCATGATAGCAGGAATAGGGAAGTTTGGAATAGCAGGAATAGGGAAGTTGGAATACAGGAATAGGGGAAGGCGGAATAGGGTAATTGAATAGCGATAGGGAAGTTGGAATGCGGATAGGGAAGTTGGAATAGCAGGATAGGGAAGTTGGAATAGCGAATAGGGGAAGTTGGAATAGCGGAATAGGGATTTGAATAGCAGGAATAGTGAGTTGGAATACAGAATAGGAAGTTGAATAGCAGGATAGGGGATTGGAATAGCAGGAATAGGGGAAGTTGGAATAGCAGGAATAGGGGGAGTTGGAATAGCAGGGAAATTATTATTGCGATGTTAAATTAAGGACCGATTTGGTTGTGATCTGTTTGAGGGGAAGGAGAGGGAGGATTCCCCTTCGCCATCTTGTAGCTTCGCTTTCGCCCTCCTGCTTTTCCTTCTCGCTTTCCTCCCTCCCTACCTTTCGCTCTCTTTTCCTCCCTCCCTCCCTCCCTCTCTCCCCCATACTCTCTCTTTTCCCCCTCCCTTCTCTCTCTTTCCCTCCTCTCCTTTCTCTCTCTTTCCCTCCTCTCCTTTCTCTCTCTTTCCCTCCCTCCCTTTCTCTCTCTTTCCCTCCCTCCTTTCTCTTTTCCTCCCTCCTCCCTCCCTCCCTC
>NC_051420.1:2844875-2874875 GCF_015228065.2 Penaeus monodon
GATCTTTATTTTTTTTGCGTGGGCGTGAGAGACATACCGGGAAGATTTCTCCGTTATGATTTGCCAAGATGGAGAATTTTCCAATTTCCTGGGTCTGTTGTTGACAGGGAAGGGGGAGAGGGGGGTGGGCAGGGGGAGGAGGGGGGAGAGGGGGAAAGTGTTGGGGATGGGGCAGGGAGAGGAGGGGGGAGAGGGAGGGGCAGGGAGAGGAGGAGGGGAAGGAGGAGGAGGAGAGAGAAAAAAAGTTATTTGTTGAGAAACTGATTAATTATATAGAGAGTGTATTTGACACTTCCATATTTTTTTTCGTCGTTTTTTCTTTTTTCTTTTTCTCTTGGCCTAAATTTTATTGGGCGTAAAAATACCTACTTTTGTACAAGCTTTATGATATCACCTCGATCCCTCAGCCCCGTCGTTCACTCGCATTTTTCCCCACGTTAAGTGTCTGTATTTTTAATGTAAATGTTTTTCTCACTCGTAAAAAAAATGTTATTTAATTATTGACTAATTTCTGGTCGTTTATCGTTGATTTGTCTTGTTATTTTGTTTTATTCCGTCTATTTTTTTATTATTATTCGCCTGTACTTTTATTTCTTTTGTTTATTCAAAGCGTTTATTTTTTTATTCGGTTTAAGTGTTTTAAAAATTGAATTTGTTGATCTCTTTGGATTTTTCTCTTTCTATTTATCTGTTTCGTAAATCATTTATTTGCTTATTTTTAATTCGAATTATTTATTTTCTATTTTTTTATATATCTGTTTATTTGTTACTTATCATTTATCTCTCTATTTATCTATTTATTATTAATATTAATGAATTGAATAATTGATTAATTTATGTATATATTCAAATATTATTGATTTCTCTCTCTATTCATCTATTATTTATGTATTTGTTTATTTATTTATTTATTTGTTTGTTTGTTTGTTTGTTTATTTATTTATTTATTTATTTATTTATTTATTTATAGTACCCTACCATACAAGCTTACCCTCCCCCCTCCCTCACCGCCTCGCCCCCCCCCCCCCATCTTAACACCGGAGCAATAACAAGCGTCGGGCCAAAGGTAACAGCACGTGGAAGACAAAATCTCTCCCGTCGTTTGATGGAGGAGAAAAAAAGCGGAGAAATGAGTGACGTCACGCCGGCACTTGGGAGGTTCTCCTTTTGAGATGGAGATGCTGGGGATGTTGGGGATGTTGGGGGTGCTGGGGATGTTGGAGATACTTGGGGATGCGGAGATACTGGGGATGTTGGAGATGATTGGGGTGCGAAGATGCTGGGGATGCTTGGGACGTTGGAGATACGGAGATCCTTGGAATGTTGGAGATGCTGAGGTGCGGGGGATGCTGATTTGTTGGGGATGTTGAGATCCTGGGGATACTGCGATGCTACTGATGCTGAGATATTTAAGGGAGATACTGGAGTTATGCTGAGATGCTGGGGGATTTTTAGATGAACGGGAGATCGAGATATTTGTGGGAGATGCTGAGGATGCTGAGATGCTGAGGGATGAAGTCTCTTGGTATGGGCGTTAGATGCGGGTCTTGTGTTCGTCTTGTTCTGAGGCGCCTTCGATGAGGGGGAGGGGGGTGGGTATGGGGAAGAGGGGGGAGAGAGGGGGGTGGGTATGGGGAAGAGGGGGGGAGAGAGGGGTTTGGAATTCTCTGGTTGATGTTACAGTTGTTGATGTTTTTTAATGCTGTTGCGGTTGAAGTGATGTTGATAATTGCAATGTTAATATTTGACAGCAGTAATGAAAATGATAATTATTCTTATTATTCTTATTCTTATTATTATCGGTTTAAAATGTTGCTATTTGTTTATTTCTTTATTACATCCCATTGTACTGAATTTTCTAGTGAATGGAAAACAGCCATGCGAGGAGAAAATATACCCCTACTTATTGCCTTTCATAATTCCTTTAAAAACAATAATGAAAACAATAAATAATAATAGTAATGATAATAATCATAGTGACAGAAATAACAATTTGCCAAAATAAAAGTCTAGATAAACTTATTAAACTCCGAGCTATGTATAAAACTGGGCACAGCATCGGCGGGTTTGTGAACTGTGCCAGGATTCTTAATGATCCGCCCCATAGTCAGGCACAGATCGCCATGCACGAGGAAGCTCGGGCCCGATTTTAAATTGGAAATGAGGTGGTGCGACCGTGGCATATTTATGGGGAATGGGAGATCGATAGATAAGTGGATGGATGAGAGGGAGAGGGAGGGAGGGAGGGAGAGAAGGAGGGAGGGAGGGAGGGAGGAAAAAGGTGAGGGAGAGACATACAGAACAATCTTTCAGCATAAAATCCAAATGACTCGCATTGATTTACCTGATATATTCTCCCTCACCCTTCCCTTCGCCCTCACTCCCCTCCCTCCTTCCCCTGTTCCTTCTCACGCCTTTCCCCCTTCGCTCTCCACCTTTTAACTCCTCTCTTACTCCTCCTCTTCTCATGTCTTTCTCTCCTTTCTCCTGTTCCTCTCCCTTCCCCTTATCTTTCTCCCTTCCTTCCTCCTTCACTCCTCCTGTCTTTCTTCCTTCTTTCCTCCTTCCTTCCTTCACTCCTCCCGTCTTTCTCCCGTCCTTCCTCTCTCACTTTTCCCCTCCTCTTGTCTTCCTCCCCTCATTTTCTCCTCCTCCTTCTGTTCCTCTTTATCCCCCCCTCCTCCTCACCCCTCTGTCGTCCCCCCCCCCCTCCTCCTCCTCCTCGACCTGATGGCAGTCCTCTATCTGTTTAGCTTCTTTTTGCCTCGAGATTTTGTCGGTTTGGTCCTAATGATGTTTATTTTCTCTTCTAGGTGAGTGTGATAAGCGCGGAGACGACGCTAGGTGAAGGGGAGGCGGGGGGAAAGGTAAAAGTCCCTGGGATGGGGGGGGGGGGGGGAAGTTTTAAAGGGGGGGAGAGGGGGGAAAAGGGGGGGGAAGGGGTTAAAAGAGGGCAACGGTGATGGAGAGGAGAAGAAAGAGGGAGGAAGAATTGAGAGAGAGAGAGAGAGAAGGGGGAGGAGAGGGGGAGAGAGAGAAGAGAGGGGAAAGAGAGGAGAGAAGAGAGAGAGAGAGAGAGGAGAGAGAGAGAGAGGAGAGAGAGAGGGAGTGTGTGATGAGTGAGAGTGGTTGAGTTGTGAGTGAGTGAGTGAGTTATAAATAGCTTAAAATTCGCTAGGTTAGAAAAGAATAGCGAGATAGAAGGAGACAGAAGAAGGAAAGGAAGGGGAGATGAAGGAGGAGAGAAGGAGAGGAAGAGGCAGGGAAAGAGAGCAGGAGAGGGGGAGGAAAGGAGAGGGGATCCGAACTCGGGGAGCAATTTGGGCCCGCCTTCTTCCCTCCCGGGCCGCCGCTTCTTATGCACCGAAACATACGTCATTCGGCAACAAGAGGCAGGTGGGGTCGACGTCGGGGCCGCCCTGGTTCGCCGCCCCCAGAACAGCATCCCGGCGATCGATCGCGGCGGCCGGCGATGCGACTCCGCCATTTTTATTGTGGCTTTGATTACGTCATATCAAATCATTGGCCCCGCCCCCATTGCCCGCCGCGGTCGCTGATTGGCGGATGTCTGTGATTGTCCGCGGATCTCCGGGTCGCTTGGGTGTCGGCGCCGTCGCGGTGATGGCGGGGCGGCCGGCGCGACGCGGGCTGCGGGGGGAGGGAGGGGGGGAGGGTTGGTGGAGGGAGGGGGGTGGGGGAGAGAGGGGGTTGCAGAGGGAGGGAAATCGGGGGTTCGTTATGGGAGGGGAGGGGGAGGCGAGGGGAATTTGCACTACAATATTTTCTTTTATGTGTTTATTCCTCCCGATTTCGATTTCGAAATTCTCCCTCGTCTGCGGAAAGGGGAAAGGAATCGGCTTTTATCTCTGTGATCAGGATTTTGATTCTGAAATTCGTCGGTGGAAAGGAATCGCGAACAGCACAAGGAGGTTTTCAAGGAAGTGTGGGTAGGATCTCTCCGCCTCAAACCTGTTTATTCCGATCCTATTTCGTAGGAGGAAATTGGGGTGAGGATTCTTCGTCACGTTTCACTCCGAGGAAAAAAAAAAATCTTTTTTCAAAATTTTTTTTTTTTCTCCAGCGAAGCCCGAATGGGAAAAACATTTAAAAGAAAAGGATTTTTTTTAATGTCTTTTTTTTTCCCCTTTTTAACTATTTTCCCGGGGTTTTTTTTAAAATAAAAAAATGGGAAAACGGGCCGGGTTTTTTGGGAGTTTGGACTTTGGGGGGGCGGTTTCGGGATATTTAAATTTTAAAATTTCCCTTCGTCACTCTATTGGCGGGTTTTTAGGTTTTTTTTCCCCCGTTTTTCCCCAGTCCGGGTTTAGAAAAAGGGTTTAATCTGTGCGAGAAAATAAATTTGATAAAGAGAATAAGAACAAACGAAAAATAGATGAAAAAAATCCCAAAAAGAAATTCGAGCTTAGACTTTAAATGAAGAGGAAAAGGAAAAAAAATATATAAAACTATATATTATATATATATTTTATATATATATATTTTTATTTTATATATATATATTATAATATATATATATATATATATATATGGGAAAAAAAATGAAAAAAAAAAGAGAGAGAGAAAAAGAGGGGTTAAAGAAGAAGAAAAGAGTGTAAGGGGGGGAAAAAGAGTGTGTGAGTAAGAGAGGAGAGGGAGAGAGTGTTTTTGGAGTGAGTGAGTAGGGAAAAAAGAGGGGGCAAGAGAGAGAAAAGAGAGTAATGAAAAAAGGGGAAAAAGAGGGAGGAAAAGGGGTTTTTTAAAAGTCCCCTTTTTTATTCATACGTGCCTGACTATTGATTTTTGTTTTAATTTGAGGGGAAAAAAGGGGGGCCAGCTTTTGGTTTTGGGTGAGGGGGGAGGGAGGGAGAGAGGGAGGAAAGGAAGGGGGGGGAGGGACAAGGGGAAGGGGGGAAGAAGGGGAAGTGAAGGACAAGGGGAAGGGGGATAAGGAAAAGGGAGGGAATGAGGAAGGGACACGTTCATGAGGTAACTTAGGGAGATTGAGAGGCGTTTGAATAAGGAATTCGTTGTGTGGCCAAGGGGGGGGGGGGGGGGGGGTGGGGGAGTAGGGGGGGGGGGGGGGTGATTAAAGGGTGAAAACCGTCAGTAAAGAGAGAGAAAAAAAAAAATTTTGGGCCCCGTCGCTGAGGCATTTTGAAAAGAGAAACGTAAAGGAAAAAGAAAAAGATAGAGGGGAGAGGAGGAGGCATAGAAAGGAACGGGGTGGAGGAGGATGAGAAAGAGGAAAGGGAAGGGGGGAGAAAGAGAAGAGGAACAGGACGAGAATGAGGAGGAATAAGAGGAAGAGGACGAGAATGAGGAGGAATAGGAGGAAGGGGTTAGAGAAAAACACAAAAATGACGAAGAGAGGGGAAAGGAGAGGTAAAGGGAAAGAAAGGGGTTTTAGGGAAAAATCCCGATTTTTTTTTTTCTTTTCCTACGGGGAAAATAAACGGAAATTTAAAAATTTAAAAAAAACTTTGGGGGCAAAAAACAAAATTTTAAAAAAGACGGAAAAAAGCGCCCGCGACCAAAAACGGGGGCCATAAAATCAGTCTGGAAAATAAGGAAACGGCGATGTAATTTTTGGTTGGGGGGAAGGGAAAAAAAAAAAGGAAAGAGAAAAAAGGGGGAAAAAAAAAGGGGGGGGGGAGGGGAAAAAAAAAAAAGGGGGGGGAAGGAAAAAAAAGGGGGGGAAAAAAAAAAAAGGGAAAGGAAAGAAAAAAAAGGGGAAAAAGGGGGAAAGGGGAAAAAAGGGGGGGGGGGGGAAAAAAAAAAAAAAGGGGGGGGGGGAGGAAAAAAAAAGGGGGGGGGTTTTTTTTTTTTTGGGTTTTCCCCCCCCCCCCGGGGGGGGGGGAAAACCCCTTTTTTTTTTTTCCCCCCCTTTTTTTTTTTTCCCTTTTTTTTTTTAAAACCCCACCCACCCCCCCCCTTTTTTTTTTTTCCCCCTCCCTCTCCCCCCCTTTTTTTTTCCCCCCCCCCCCCTCCTTTTTTTTTCTCTCCCCCTTCCCCCCTTCCCCCCCTTTTTTTCCCTTTTTTTTTCCCCCCCCCCCCCCTCTCTCCCCCTCTCCCTCCCCCCCCTTTTTTCCCCCCCTTCTCCCCTTTTTTTTCTTTTCCCCCTTTTTTTTTTCCCCCTTTTTTTCCCTTTTTTTTCCCCCCCCCCCTTTTTTTTCCCCCCCCCCCCTACCCCTCCCTTTTTCCCCCGGGCCCCCCCCTCCCTTTTTCTCCCCCCTTTTTCCCCCCCCCCTTTCCCCCCCCTTTCCCCCCCCTTTCCCTCCCCCCCCCTTCCCCCTCCCCCCCCCCCTTTTCCCCCCCCTTTTTTTTCCCCCCCCCCCGGGGTTTTCCCCCCCGGGGGGGGGGGGTTTTTTTTGGGGGGGGTTTTGGGGGGCCCCCCCCCCCCAAAACCCCCCCGGGGGGGGGTTTTTTTTAAAAATTTTTTTTTTTCCCTCCCCCCTTTTTTTTTTTTTTTTTTCCCCTTTTTCCCCCCCTCCTCCACCCCGTCCCCGATCCTCAACCCTAGTTCTTCCCCATCCTCTCTCTACCGCATTCTATTTCTTCTTCTCCCCCTCCTTCCTCTCACTCTTTCTCCTTTCCAGCCCTCTCTCCTCCTCCCTGCCTCCCTCCCTCCCTCCTCCCCCCGCCTCCCTCCCTCCCTCCTTCTCTCTCAACCCTTTCCCTCCCTCCTTCTCCTCTCTCCTTCCTTCCCTCCCTCCCTCCCTCCTTCCCCCTCCCTCCCTCCCCCTTCTCCCTCCCTCCCTCCCTCCTCCCTCCCTCTTCCCACCCTCCCTCTCCCCCTCCTATCTACACTTCACACCTCGGTCCCCGCCAAATTTCCGCTGACTCCAACTTAGGGGGTCCACGGATACATCTTAAAAAGAGGCAAGTAACAGCGGGTGCTGGAGGGCGGGAGGGAAAATGGTTTCGCTTATCATCTCCCCCCTCAAGGGGGCGTAATGGCTTGGGTTGGGGGGCTCATCGAAAGTACAGCTGTGTGACCCTATCATGGGCTTGAATTGTGATCGTGTGCACGGATGGTCGAGGGGTCCTCTCGCTCTGTTCTTTCTCTCTTCCTTTTTCTCTCCTCTCTCTCTTCTCTCTCTCTCTCTCTCTCTATCTCTCTCTCTTCTCTTTTCTCTCTCTCTGTCTCTCTGTCTTCTCTCTCTCTCTCTCTCTCTCTCTCTCTCTCTCCGGCTCTGTCTTTGTCTCTCTCTCTCTCTCTGCCTCTGTCTCTGTCTCTCTCTCTCTCTCTCTCTGTCTCGGTCTCTGTCTCTCTCTCTCTCTGTCTCTGTGTGTCTGTCTGTCCGTCTCTCTCTCTCTCTCTCTCTAATGCCTCCTCTAGGATTAGAATCCTCCCCTAATCCTTAACCTCCTCATCCGAATCCCCTCCCCCCCACCCCCACCCCCGGCAGGCAAAGGGCATCGACGAGGCAGAGCACGATGGGGGAGGGGGGGGGGGTTGCCTGTCGTCGCGTCCGCCAGCGCCTTCTGACACCTGAATGACTAGCGTTACCTGGCGGGGCGTACCTGTGCACGTGAGGCCCCCGCTTCGGCCTTCACCTTGACGCCCGGGTGCCAGGGCCGCGCAAGCCACCACGCGGCTCTGTTTACTGTTTTTGTATGCGGTGGGGGTGCCCCGCGTGCCAGCTGGCTCGGGTCGTGCCACGGTGCCAGCTGGCTTGTGGGGCAGCGCGGATGCCACGACGACTCACCACCTGCGCGCGTGAGTCAGTGGTCACAACTCCACTAATACTACGCCTTCACTCCTTCATTCAGCGCGACGGTATACTGCGGAGGGAGAGGGATAGGTAGAGGGGAGGGAGAGGCGAAGGGAGAAGAAAAGGGAGAAGAAAAGGGAGAGCAAGAGAGGGAGGGGGTTGGGGAGAGGGATAGGGGATATGTAGGAAAGAGATGTACCTGTCTCCGAAGTATGTGACGTCATTGATCATGCTGAGTGTCTCGCCGGGCTCCGCTCTTGTTGATGATGTACGACGTCTAAACATCAGCCAAACAAACAAAATAAGGCAGCTAAATCCCCGACTTGACTCCAGGCTCGGGGAAAGACCGCCTTACTTGCCTCGGCCCGAAAATGGGAGGGCGATCTCCAGAAAAAATAAGCAATGAATCTACATATTTGTCTTATTATTATTACAGTTTTTTCCCCCCATCGTTTTCGATAAGAAGTGACACTAATGAGGAGGAAGAAGGAGGAGGAGGAGGAGGAGGAGGAGGAGGAGGAGGAGGAGGAGGAGGAGAAGGAGGAGGAGGAGGAGGAGGAGAGAAGAGGAGAGAGGAAGAGAGGAGGAGGGAGAGGAGGAGGAGAGGAGGGGGACATCAGGAGGGGACGGACGGCTGAGGGGGACGTCAGGAGGGGAGGGAGGGACGCCCGAGAGGACATCACCGCTGCGCCGAAGTACCCGACGAGTCATATTGTCGGGCATAATGGCCGAATTCCTGCGGGTCATTATTCCTCGGCCGCGCATGCGTGCTGACAACCCCCTTAAGCACGACCATGCACGGCGAGGAAAAATGGCGGTCGTTTCGATATGCGCGGTCGTGCGGAGGAGGAGTTTGATGACCTCTTGTCGTCGCGGAGGCAATCGGTCGCAAGGGACGTCGGGTTGCTGTGCTCGGTCGGGAAGAGCTCGGTCCTTGAACCAAGAGGAACCGGGATCCTGGGGGACTTCGGCACCGACGGGATTCTCCTGAATGGTTCCTCGAGCTTGCTTTCGGTCCTTCTGACGCGTCGAATGTGATTCTTCGTTTGAATCTGCGCCTCTTGAGGCTAATGTGGAGCATCCCTTGAAACTCCTCGTGCGCTGCTAATGTGATTTCTTCTCTGAATTCTTCTGTTATGCTTCGAATCTCCTCTTAGGCGTGCAGTGAAGATTTTTTTTCGATTTCTCTCTCATGCTCTCAAGCGTCCATTGTGATTAATCGGGACTTCATTTGCTTTTTCTCTTGTACATGAGAATAATACTTCATAACACATCTCTTGTGCTTCCTCTTACGTCCGAAACCCCGAAATGCCTCGGGACGACGGGGCTACGTGCCGGCGACGCACGAGATGCACCTGTACATGCATAACATGTGCATTTTACATAACGCGGTGGCCACCATATGTACAGATGGTCGGACAGCGTCGCGGTGGCCACCCTCGTCGTCCAGGCGGTCAGGCAGCAGCTTGGTGACCACCTCAGAGTACAAAACGAGAGCCCCGCGCAGGATGCGACCAGGTTCCTCCTCTTGTTAACGTCCATAATTGCAGTTTGTGGTTAGCTGCAAGAAGAAAAAAAATCCCAGGCTGTTGATGTGCCTTGCATGCACCGGCAAGCAGATGGCGAACACGGATCATTGATGTCGTAAAATTGAAATTCCCAAATATATAATCGCTTTGTTACCTGAGGAAAACCACAAGAACAGGAAGGAGCCTTGTCTTCGCCCTCGCCAGCGCCGCCTCCTGCGCCGCCGCCGCTGCCGGAGCCGCCGCCGTCGAAGCTCCCTCCGCCACCGCAAGCGAGCGCTGCCGCGACCATCGCCGCACGTTAACGCCGCCGCGCGCTCGTTAGCAACCGGCGATCCGAGACTCGCCTTTTGTCGCCGCGACGCCGGGATGTTGTTGCCATCATTGCCATTGATACCGCGGCTTCGTCTCCCCCCCCCCCCTCCCGGTCTCCCCTCCCGGTGATCGTCCCTTCTGCTGCGTCGAGTCCCTCATCCTGGCACTTTAACGCCGGCGCTCTGCGAGTATGAATATGCAAATGGGCCGTGTCTGCCGTGAGTAGCCAGTGGGTATAATTTTTGCGGTCACTCCGGCAGGATCACCGGGAGCTGCCTTGTTTCGGCGAAGGATCCCCGCGCTCGTGACGTTGGCTGCGGCAAATTGGATGGTTGTGCTGTTTGCAGTACCGGGGTTGCCTGCTCCCTCCCCGCAGCTCGATTGCCGTCTGTCACAAGGCCGGGATTGTCATCTGTCAATTCTAATTGATTTAATTGTTCTAAATTGTGCTTCATAGACCACAGGTCGTCTCGCGTTATTTTATAATGTACGTTTTATGCTGGTTTGGCTCGTAAGTGGGGCTACCTGCATAAGTGTAGTCATCCGTTTTCTGTTTTTAGTCGGTGCGCCGTTTTTCTTCTCCTCTTTGCGTGTAAGGAAAAACAATCTTATCACCCACTGCTACCTTTAAAGCAACCATGTCCCCCCCTTTTTTATAAGCTGAAGGACTATTTTTCGTCGGCGAGTTCCAATTATACGAGGACCGCACTAAAGCCAGTCGTAAAAAAAAAAAAAAAAATAAAATAAAAAAAAAAATGCTTTCATCGTTTTCATAGCGCTCTCTCTCTCTCTCTTTCTCTCTCTCTCTTCTCTCTCTTTCTCTCTCCTCTTCCTCTCTCTCTCTCTCTCTCTCTCTCTCTCTCCTCTCTCTCTCTCTCTCTCTCTTCTCTCTCTCTCTCTCTCTCTCTCTCTCTCTCTCTCTCTCTCTCTCTCTCTCTCTCTCTCTCTCTCTCAGCCTGGCATATTAGATAGTCGTCTGCAATTACCCCGACGAAGACGTTTGGGGTGATTATCGTGCGCCTGGCATGTCCGTGTTCGCTGTCGTTACCCAGCCGAGACGAATTATTATCGTACAAAAAAAAAAAGGAGAGTAACACCACCCTCCCTCCCGCGCTCCCTCTTAGAATGATATGTGAGCCTCCTGATTATTGATACAAGGAGAGCTGCTGCAGAAAGCGGCGGCGGCGACGGCGGCTGGCTCCTTCTCCTCCTCCTCCTCCTCCTCCTCCTGCTCGCAAGCCTCGGAGCGCTTTCCGAGTCGTGGCATTCCAAGTGGCCAGCGACGCGACTGTTATTTGAGAACTCGTATATCTAATTATCTCGTTGCGTGTGTTACGACGATTTCTTACAGCGAAGATAACTCGTACCTTGATCACCGAGCTGGAGAAGTGTCGAGGTCGTGATACACGCAAACGGACACACAAGTAAAGCTCCGAATGGCGGTTGTGGGACGAAAACTACACTTTCGGACGCGGGGAAAAAGATGTGAAGTTTGCCATTATTATTATTCTTTTTAAAAGTAGTTTCATTTTTAGTCGTTATGACGGTGGTTGTTCCCGAATTGCATGTCGTTGCAAGCGGAGATTACTTGTCGGCATTGATAGACTCCTGCGGTTGTTGCAACGCGTGATTTGTCATGTCTGTATGTTGCAACGTCGACGGCGTTGCATAATATGCCAGTTATGAATATGAAGGGAATGGCAGAAATGAGAATCGCTGAAAAGCCTGGCAGGTTGCCCAGCCGCGCCAGTTGCCGGGTTATGTTGATCATTATAACATAATTGCTGCTGTAGAGTCGCCGTAATACTCGCAAAGTGGTTGTTAATTAAGCAATTTTCCACGAATATGACAATTATCAATTTATGACCTTGGGTGTAGTTAAGAGTTCCTCGGGATTTATCCAAATGCCCTTATAATTTTCTGCGCGCATTTTACGAGGCCGAGGAGCCTCCCCGGCCAGCCCCGCGCCGATGGCCGTCTCGTGCTGGCGGTCGTCTTGTTTCTCGGGGGAAATGCAGAGCTTTTTAAGGGGTTCGGGGGGGGGGGGGAGGGGGGCAGGGGAGGGGAAGAACACGACCAAGTTTTATATTTCGCTCCGTGGGATAATGCTCCCCGGGACTGTCTAATTAAGAAATAAAAAGCTGTGGAAGAGGTCGTTATGTGGAGGCGGGCGGTCGGGTCCACGTGTGAGTTTATGGAGGCGATTCGCGTGGGAGTCCTCGGCGGCGAAGGCGAAGGCGACGGCGACGGCGACGGCGAGCGCTGACCTCCCCCACCTCCTCCTCCTCCTCCACGCCATCACCCTCTCGCGGTTCCGAGGGAGCGCCGCGCCGGTCGTGTTCGCGCGGAGGAAAATCCATGTGGCGATGCGACTCGTTATGTTTTCATGTTTTCTTCGATTTCAGTCTTTTTTTCTTTCTTTCCTTTTTTTATTTATTATCTTCGCCCACTTTGATTAGTTATACATAGCTTCTTTCTCTTTCGAATTGTGGGCGTGAGGCGAGGGGCGCGGGCGTGAGCGAAGGTGGGTGGGCGGCGGGCGGGCCTAATGCAACAACCATCGCGGGGAAATGTGCCACCTTGGCCAGGATTATTAAATATAATTATGCCAGACCTACGGCAACAAAGCGGCAGGAAACGGTGATTGGTAATGATATATAATAGCCGTCATTTGCATTTTTATTGCTGATTGCATTGGTGTATCCAGGCGAACGCGAGGAGGCCGGCGTTTCGCGAACTGTCGCCCAGCGCGGTATTTCTGCCGAAGGTGGGCTTTTTTGCGTCTCTTTTTGTTCGTTGCTTGACGGGGGCGTCGCGTTTTAAACAGCGCGAGGGTGATTCTGTCCGCACTCTTCGCGGCAATCTGCGTGAGGACTTTATGGAGATGTGGATTGGCCTCGCGGGTCGGATGGATGCTGGGGCGCTGAGGCTATTCGGAGGACACCCATAAACGCACATGCACACGGACATGCACGCACACGCACGGGTATACACACGCAGAGAGAGTGAGAGGGGGGGGGATAGGGAGGAGAGGAGAGGAGAGGAGAAGAGAGGAGAGGAGAGGAGAGGAGAGGAGAGGAGAGGAGAGGAGGAAGGGAGAGATCGAGGAGAGGAAGAAGAGAAGAGAATTTGACAAGGACTACAACCCAGTGACGATCGCCTCATTAATGCCGTAAAATACAATATATTTTATATCGATTTTTTTTAGCATGACGATTGCGTGACTCCGTGGCGTTTGCGGCGGCGAGCGGCGGCGGGTTGGTTACATGTCGCTGCTGCCGCGCTCTTTGTCGTTAGTGAGGTTCTTTGTTTTGAAATTCGTTTGGTGTTCGTGGGTCTCCTCCGTGATTCGTGTGGTGTTCGTGGGTCTCCTCCGTGATTCGTTTGGTGTTCGTGGGTCTCCTCCGGGTTTGGTCCTGGTTCTTCTGTTGTCTTCTCGTCTTTTTGCTCTCTCTCTCTCTCTTCCCTTCTATTCTCGATCCTCCTAAGTCTATCTGTTTCTGTCTCTTCTCTTTTTCTCCCTGACTCTGTCCCTGTCTCCCTCTATGTTCTTCTCCCTCTCCCTCTCCCTCTCCCTCTCCCTCTCCCTCTCCCTCTCCCTCTCCCTCACCCGCACGAGCTGTTAGCTGTCAGTATATAGTGCTATATAGTAACTAATTTAAGGGTTACAATAGGTCGTCATTTGTTTTAAATGGTATAAAGACACGCATAACGAAAATAATAATAAAGATGATGATGACAAGGATGGTGATAATGATGATAACTAGCATAACAACCAGAACAACAGTGGTAATGATATTGATATTGACATCAACGACAATATCAACTAATAACAATAACAATAACTGACCATGATTCAGCCCCCCCCCCCCCCGTACCTCCCTCCGCGTGCCCCCCCCCCCCCCCCTCATTCCCCGCCGCCATGTCATCTCGCCATACTAATAGCTTCGGTTAGGATGAACTCTGCCACGCACTCTCAAGATCTCCCTCCTAATTTCGGATAATTTCTCCGTCTCCAGTAATTATATACTTTTCATAACGACGCCATTTGCATTCGTATCGCACCGCATCGGAATTATTTGCATTTGAAATTGTTGCAGGTAAACCGCAGCGCGTCGTGGCGGGAAAGGCGGGAAAGGCGGGGAATCGGGCGGGTCATGGCGGGAAAGGACGGCGCTTTATTCTTGCTTAGTTCTTAAGCCCTTTACGTCTAGGGTTTATTGTTATTTCCGTTTGTTCTCGCTGTTCGTTGTGCTATGCTTGTGATCGTTATGGCGTCGGGTTTTATTCTTAGGTTTGTTTACTATCAAGGTTCTTTCGTTCTTTGGTACGTTAAAAAAAAGTCTTACTGGTATTGTTTACTTAAAAAAAAAATTCTTGCGTGTTTTCTTCATGTTTATGGGGTCTTCATTCTTACCTGCGTCTATTCTTGTGGGTCTTTATTCACACGTGTGTACTATCACACTTCTTGATTCGTGCGCCTATTCTCTCTTCGCTCGGGTCTTTTTATTCTTGCGTGCATTTTTTGTTCTTTCTGCGCCTGTTCCTTTATTCTTATTTATTCTTGTTATTTCGTCTGCTTTTATTTATTTTTTTCCGTCTGTTCTTTAGTCTCACGCTTGTTCTTTTAGTCTTTTTTTGCGCATTTTGTATTCTCACAGTTCTTTGCTCTTGCTGATTTTCTCCCGAAGCTCTTGCGGATATTCTTTCCGCATTCTTCCAATAATCTCATGGGATGGCGACTGACCCGAGAGGATTTATTTCTGTCCCGACACCTGGCGAGAATGGAAATGCGGATGAAAATGAGGAGGAGGAGAATGAGAGCGAGAATGAGAATAGGAATGAGAGGAGAGGGCGAGAGATTTGGGAGCTGCGAATGGGTGGTCGTTTAACCGCGTTGCTTTCGTGGGAATGATTCGTGGGGTGATCTGCAGGAGCTGAGGAGGGCAACGGGAGAGGGAGAGGGAGAGAGGGAAGGAGGAGGAAAGGGAGAGGGAAAAACGAGAGAAGAGAGGAGGATGAGAAGGAAAGAATAACAGAGAAATGAGATGGGAAAGGAATAAAAGCCAGAGAGAAAAGAATTGAGAGGAGAAAAGAGAAAGAAAAGAGAAAGATAAACGGAAAGAGAAAGAGATTAACGCTCTCCGTCAAGAGGAGCTCCGCGTCGAACCCCGCCCGCTTCGACCCGCGCCCTGAACCGCGATTCGAAGCGTCGCTCGCGGGCCGTGAGGCTGTGAAGGCCCCGAGATCGAGTGCATCACGATAACAAGGATCGTGGCAGGCCTGGCGGAGAGTAACAATTGAGGCGCACCGCTCATCCAGTGACCCGAATGAGTGGTGTTGTGTAACCGCTTAAACGCCGAGGATGAGCTCAAAGGGAGGCTGAGTTATGTGCGTGTCTGGACAACGGGCGGGTCAGCGCGCGGGGTTTTAGTAACAATAAGCGCGGGAATAATTGATCAGCCGATATTTACACTTTGAATATCGAGCCAGATTCTTTGCCGCGGCGGGAAGACCGTGTTATCCCCCGGCTCTGTTGTGAGGTCGGTTCTCCCGTTGAAGGAGCATGGAGGGAAGGGCCCTAGCGAGCCGGGGCGGTTAGGCGGCGCGGGCGTGCGAGGGCAGCCTCCATGACGATTCTGGTCACGTGTGCAGCATTTGGAGAAGGTTTTGAGTGGCGCGCCTTTATGAAGACTGGAATGGTTGGAGGCCCCGCCCCCAGGACAACACCCAGACAATGGTCGAGGGCGGCGTGACGGAGTGTGACCGGCCCTGTGCACTCCCAACACAATCCGCGCCGCTTTTGTTATTATTGGTTTTATATTATTGTCTCTCGTTCGTCTTCGTTTTTATATTCTCTCTCTCTCGTTCGTATTGGTTTTATACTGTCATCTCTCAGTCGTCCTCCCGAGGTGAACCTGGCCTGGTGGAGGCGGGCGCGTCTCTCCTGCGTGCCGGAGAAGATGAAGCCTCGGTAGCATGCATTGCCTTCACCTAATTGCCCTGAGCCTAAACTCTGCCGGTGCTAGGATTGAGTTATCTCGATAATATTAACATTTGGAACACAAAGGAACACGGAACAAATACGTGCTGTGACGTTTTCCTGTAGCTTGCCTTGCCTCGTGTGCAGTTTTGTAAGTATTGTTTTATTCTTGTGAGTATTGTTTGCGTGTTTATAAATAAGCCTCCACAAGGATCTCGGTGCAGTTTACAGTCGGTATATTTTACGTTTTTGATTTACCTGTCTATTTTTTTTGTCCATGCATACCGAGAAAAGATAAATCATAATTGGATAATTTACAATGGGATCAAACCCTTTGTTTGATTTCATACTTTCGGTTTTTGTTATATAGTGGTTGTAATTCATTAACAAGGCATAATTTGTTACTCAAACATTGAACACGGATTTGCGAATAGATGACCACGCTTCGTTTGTTTACACGAGCCTTTTATATATATCAAAAATGTGATTTCGCCGCAGGGTCAACAGGTATCGGCATTTTCTTAGTCAACATGCCTAAGATACCGTGACATAATGAAGTATGGAAAAGGGACTTGCATGCTCTGTCCAGGTCATAGGGAACGCGGCGCCTTCAATTGCAGAAGTACAAAATACCAGGTGAATGATGAAAACTCGGTATGGTAGCATAGCAAAAAAATCCAAGAACGGAATGTCAGAAGCTCTCTTTTATACACAGGAAAATATACGGGAATGACGAAAACCACCATGTTAATTGACGGAAATATTCAAGTAAACCCCCTTTGTGTATATTAGCTTTTTAGGTGGGTATAAGGTAACATTTAACCCCCAAAAGACTGGAGTGTTATCCGACATTACGGTTGAACGATTCGTAAAAGCAACATGCAAAGGGAATAACAACTCGGGTTTATTAAGAAGAGCCTGGCATGTCACAAAACCTGTTCAACATTTGCAAAAGCCTATTATTGGCCCGAACAATAGACACGTCCCTCTAATAGCCAAAGCCTTACGTCACTTGTATATTGAGAGCGAATGCAGACCATCAACTAAATCTATAATTATTTCGAAAACGTGGTTTGCTTTACGATTTTTTTCTTTTTTTTGGTGTGGGCTTTTCCGGGTATATATTTTTTAACCTTTTTTTAATAGGGGGTAAAGGGTTGGCATGGCTTTTCCTCTGTGTATGTGCAAGTTCGCGGGAAGTTGGGTGAAAACGCCCCCGAGACATCCATTGTTTTCTCGACTGTGCGAATAAGAGGTTCATTCCGTTAACGAGGCTTTTTTTCGTCTCGAATCTCTGAACCCGCGAACAATCGTCGCTTGAGTTAATGCAGTTGTCGTTTAGCTTGTCTGTTCGAACCAGGGTGTCATTACGGAACATTTCGAATATCGATGCGTTCCAGTTTTTGTATTTTGTTCTCTTCATGGTTTATTGTTTGGGGGATTTATATTTTTGCTTTTATTATTGTCACTGTTTATTGTAGTTATTATTGTTGTTATTATTTACTGAGTAATCTTTTGCCGCTGCTCTTCCTCTTCCTCCTCCTCTTCCTACTCCTCTTCCTTTTCCTCTTTCTCTTCTTCCATCCACCCTCCTCCTGCTCCCACCATCCACCCTCGATCGTTCGAGCCCCGGAGAAGACACCGCCATCCTGTATCTCTTCCTTCGGGGATTATTAGGATTATCAGGAGCCTCGGCAGTGTCACCCGACGGGGGTATTAGACCATTGAGCATTCAGACCGCCTCATCCGCTTCTGTTTTCAAGTGTCTCTCTCTCTCGCTCTGCCTTTAGCCACTTGTCTCTTGGGTCGAAGTGGTATTGCTATTAGGGGGGAGTAAGGGGGAAGAAGGGGGAAGGGAGGAAGGGAAGGGAGCGAGAAGGAGGGAGGGGGAAGAGAGGGGGAAGGTGGGAGAGGAGGAGGAGGAGGGCGGGTGCCACTGTTCTGGAAGGGGTGGGGTGGGGGTAAGGGGAGGGGGGTGATGATTTAGGGAGTACTTATTGGCTCGAGGATTAGTTAGTGTTTGTTTGTATTTGTTCTGTGCGGTTTTCATGTAAACAAAAGTAAACAAAAGCTGCGCGGTAACTCCAGCTTTCTATTTCTATGTCTCTTTTTCTCTCCCTCCCTCTCCCTCCTCTCTCTCCCTCCTTCCCCCTCATTCCGTCCTTTCCTCTCTCTCCCTCCCTTCCTCACCTTCCCTCTCCCCCTCCCTCCCTCACCTCCCTCCCTCCCTCCCTCCCTCCCTCCCTCCCTCCCTCCCTCCCTCCCTCCCTCCCTCCCTCCCTCCCTCTCGCCACGCAGAGGTCGACGAGGTAAAGAGTCACCCCGAACCTCAAATTTGTCGGTGTTGTAAGCGCGGGAGTGAAGCACCGGGCCAGGAGCTCCTCCGCAGACGCGCCCACAATGACACACTTGAAGACGGAGAGCTCAGGGGGACCTCTTATTCTTCGTCCTCCTCCTCCTCCTCCTCATTCTTCTCTTTCTCCTTCTACTTTTTTTTTCTGATGCTTCTCTTGGTTCTGTTTTTGTTGTTGTTGTTGTTGTTCTTTTCTTCTTCTTCTTTTTCTTCTTCTTCTTTTTCGTCTCCTCCTCCTCCTCCTCCTCCTCCTCCTCCTCCTCCTCCTTTTCCTCCTCCCTTCCCAATTTCCTTCGCCTCCTTTCCCTCTTTTCTCCCGAACCCCCTCATCCTTCAGCTCATCTTTCTCCTTCCTCCTTCTTCTCCTCCTTCCTGCCGGGGATCCAGTCTACCCCCCCCCCCGCCCAGCACTCTGTCGGGGGCCCTTAATGCCTAAATGAAAGTGTAGTTCGCCACTCGAATCCCGGGAAAAATGTGCGCCGCTGGAATGCCGAGGGGGTCTTCTCCTCTCTCTGTCTCTCTTTCGCTTTTTTTCTCATTCGTTGTCTATTTTTCTTTTTTTTTCTTTTTGTCTGTGTTTATTCCTCTGTTTGTGTCTCTTTATTTTCCGCGGTCTCTGTATCTTTTTCTCTTTGGCTCTTTCTGTATCTTTCTCTTTCTCTTTCTCTTTCTCTTTCTTTCTTTCTTTCTCTCTTTGTCTTTTTCTTTCCCTTCCTTTCATCATCCCTCCTTCTCTCTCTCTCTTTCTCTCTCCCTCCCTCTCCCTCTCCCTCTCCCTCTCCCTCTCTTTCTCTTTCTCTCTCCCTCTCCCTTTCCCTTTTCCTCTCCCCCATAACCATCTCTCTCTTCCCCCCTCCCCCGGTTCCCTCTCTCCCCCCCTCTCCCCCCCTCTCCCGCTCCCTCTTTAAGCCTCTCTCCCTCACCTGACCCAAAGCAAAGAAGGATTGGAGAGGCATCGAGACCGTAAGCATTCGAAATCGCAAATGATTTGGCAAATACGAGAGAGTTCGCAAGGAGAGGGGTGGGGGAGGAGGGAAGGGGAAGAGAGAATAAAGGAAATGAAAGAAGCAAGACAAAAAGTAAAAAGACGAAGAAAAGAAAAGAAGGAGAAGAAAAAAAAGAACGTTATTGAGAGAAAAAAATCAAATCTTAGATATTCGAGAACGTACGTGATAATCGTTCCCGCGAGAGAGTTTCTCACGGCGAGCTGGGAGAAAAGAGCGAAGGAGGAGAGGAAAAAGAACGAAGATTAATAAAATAAATGAGGAAAGAGAACACTGAGAAAGTATTATTGAGATCGTAGACATTTTGAGATTAAGATTTGTGAATAAGAACAGTTCAAATGCGTTCTATCTATCTTCCACTTCAAAGCCTTCAGATCCCGTGTTTTTTTCATTGTTTTGTTTTACTTTCTATTATTATTTTTAGTACATTGTTCTTCATATACACTTCTCCTTCCCGCTTGTTCTTTACATATATATTCCTTAAATTCATTTTTGATTTTCATTTTTTTCTTCTCCCGCCATCGCTTTGTATCATCATCGTTCCTTTGTATCCCTCTTTATTTTCAATTTCTTCACTCCCGCCGTTTCTCCCCCGCCTCCCTATAACCCCCCCCACCCCCCACCTTTGAAGACGTTGTAATGCGAGTCCTTAATGCGGATGAAATCTGTGATCGATGACGCCGACAGCCTCCCTTTGTCTTGCTTCGGCGGCCGGGAATTGGGTCGTTTCGGGATTAACAAGAGGAATTTCATGTTAACGATCGTCGATGATTGGGGCTGATAAAGTGCGGAGGTGGATGGGTGGGGGATTACGAGGGTGGGGATGGAGGGGGGAGGAGGTAGGGGGAGGAGAGGAGGAGGGGAGGAGGGGGTGGAGGAAGGGGGAGACGGGGATTGTATAAGAGCTAAATGGCAGAGAGGAAAACGAGAGACCAAAAAATGAAAGAGGATAGAGACCAGAAAGAAAGAGAGAAAAAAAAAAGGAGAGCGAAAAATAGAGTTTAGGACATTAAGAAACTGAAAAGGTGATTTTTTTTTTAGGAATTAAATCATTGCCATCATCAAATCAACTAGTTTTTTCTTCTCTTTTTATTCGGAACTCCAAGTGCCATGTGCCACAAATACACACATCATCTCTTACGCAAAGCAAGATCACCACAGCCACGAGCAATCGCAGGCAAATAACCCGAGTTACGATGCAGCATCTTAATGCAAATGACGACTGTGATTGCAAAGGCAGCGATCAACACGTAAACTTCAACAAATCTTCATAAAGCCTTTAAGCTGGAGTACGTGAACGTTTTGGAATTGAAGAGCAAACTTCTTGGCTAAGAGACGTGGCCAAGTGGCCCGTGCGTGACCCGCGTGGCCTTCCGCGTGGCCACTTGATGCGGATGGCCGGTGATGCTCGGAATGTGTAATCCGCAAGGAGACGGAACGGTTGCGCGCGCGCGTGTGTATGTGTGTGTTTGTGTTTTATTCGTGTGTTCGTGCTTTGTGTTCGTGTTTTGTGTGTTTGTGTATGTTATGTGATGTGATGTTATGTTATGTTATGTTATGTTATGTTATTTTCATGAGTAGGAGCGATGTGGTGGTGTGAGGTAGATGTCCTGTTGGAGTTATGAGTTGTGAGAGAAAGAAATAACAGTAAGATTAGTTATTAATCACTAGTTGCGAGTCGTGAGGTGAGTCACGAGTTATGAAATCAGTTATTAGTTGCGAGTTTATGGGTTTGTGCGTTATAAAATGTCTTGGGAGATCGCGGGCGGCAGCGGAGTCCTGATCCATCTCGGCGCCTCAAAAGCCCGGGCGGGGGCGGACGGAGGCCCTATTGTTGGTCACTCCACACCGCCCGCCCGCAACGCCCACCACGCCCGCACATCATGCCTGGGCGGCGCGTGGACCCCGCCCCCTCCCCCGCCCACTGGATGCTGGCCTTATGAAACCCCGGGATTTGTGGGTGGGCGCGCTGGGAGATGAAATGGATAGACCGGTCGAGGCGGCGGGTCACGTGTTGATCGGCGCGGGTGAATAGGCGCTGCTCCACGGCCGGCCCGCGTTCGTGATCCGGGCGGGGAAGGGAGGGGGGGTGCGTGGGCGTTTGGGGGAGGGAGGGAGGGAGAGGGAGGAAGGGTGGAGAGAGAGAGAGAGAGAGAGAGAGAGAGAGAGAGAGAGAGAGAGAGAGAGAAGAGAGAAGAGAGAAGAGAAAAGAGAGAAGAGAGAAGAGAGAAAGAGAGAAGAGAAAGAGAAGAGAGATTGTCCTTTTGCGTCCGTTTCTTTTTCTGTACGTGTGTCTGTACTTGCAATCAGTCTACCTCAAATATGCACGTGTTAATCGTCCGTCTCTCACCTTCCTGAAATAGGCAAGGCAAGGAAGGCGATCGGGCCATTTAAACCGGGGTCATGGGCGGCGTGGGCGGGCATCGTGGGCGTTGAGGGCCAGGGCAGGGCGTGGGCACGAGGCCCTCATCACGTTTTGTGGATTATTCCCTCAGGGACTTCCGGTCAGGGGGTCGTTCGCGCGGAATTTCTAGTCGTCCCTTAAAGTGTTCTTGGGGGGGGAGGGGGAGGGGGGGATTTTTAGTTGTTCTTCGAAACACGCAAGAATTTCGGTCTTTCCTTGAGTGAAGAACGCTCGCCGCGGCCTGCGTCGATTTTTTTTTTTCCGGCGTTTAGGTTGATTTGATTATTTTCTTATTCCATTTCTGTTTTTTTATATTCTATTTTTTTGTATTATGTCCTTGATTCTTTATTGTTGCTATTATTATTGTTATTATTATTATGATTATGATTATGATTATGATTATGATTATTATGATTATTAGAAGATTAGTACGTGATTTTCCTATTGTCCAGATTTTAATAATCCATTTATTTCCTGTCGTTTATTTCTTTATTCCGTTATTGAAAGATACAGTTCGTTCGATCTTTTTCATTCTGTCGTTTATTTTTTCACAATGTAAAGTCGCTTCATTTATTTATTTATTTTTGCCTCCTGATTTTATTTTCGAGGAAGGAGGAGGAGGAACGTGAATGGGAGAGAGTTAAGAAAGGAAGGAATTGAGGAAAGGAGGAAGGAAGGTGGGAAAGAGTAACAGAGGAGAAAGAAAAGGAAGAAGGTGAACAATAGAAAGAGAGAAAAGAAGGTGCAGAACGACAAAGAGGAAGCGAGAGAGGATGATAAACAAGGAAGTTAATGATAAACAACAAAAAGACAATCAGTTATTCCCCTCCCAAGAGGCAACGGGTCGTTCATTACCCTCCTTCCGACAACCGAAGAAGCCCCGACCAAGGCCCGACAAAGGCCACCACCGCGCCCGACGCTCGAGGAGAAAGTCGGAGATCTCCCCGAAAGCAAATAAGGAAACTTTAGCCGCAACGCTGGTTGGTCCCCGACGATCGCGCCTTTGTCTGTGTCATTCGGTCCATGATGCCATACACAGATGTTCCACTTTGGACCTTATGCCCTGATGCCAGCCGCTCAATTGTGTGGGGGCGGTAAGGGCGAGAGTGCCATTGGCCCGGAGTGCCACGGTGGGCCCTACGGCGGGCGGCGGGCGGGCAATCCTTCATGTGTCGGGTATTGGATCTGTTTCCTGTTGTGTTAACGGGCGAGGGTTCCCTAATGAAGGAATCATGCCCCGCCGCTCATGCCCCGCCGCACCTCCCCTCCTCCTCCCCTCGTGCCCCGGATGCCGGATGGGGAGGGGAAGGGAGGGGAAGTGGGGGAGGAGGGGGAGGAAGGGGAAAGAGAGAGGGGAGGGGAGAGGCTTGCGAGGAGGTGATTGCGCTCCGCGTATTGTTCTTCAGCTCTTTGCCTGAAGGATCGTTGTTATGATAAGGGACTGAAATAGCACAGTCCTTGAAGGGGGTGGGGGTGAGAGGGGGGGAGAAGGGGGAAGGGGGAAGGAAGGGAGGAGGGGGGGGGCTTAATTATTGGTTCTGAGAAGACCGAAGAAGGGAAAGGAATGGGCATCAAATTTTATGTGTGCCCACGTAGTTGGCACTCTCCCCCCGCGGTCCCCTTCTCCCCCCTCCTCCTCCTTCTTGCCTGCCCCTCTCCTCTTCGCCTTCGCCTGCTGCCCTTCTCTCCCCTCTCTCCTGCCCTTCTCCCCTCCCCCCTTACCCCTACCCATGGCTCTCCTCTCCTCTCTCCCGCGTCCCTCTTTGCCCGCCCCTCTCCCCTCCATCTCCTCCCCTCCATCTCCTCCCCTCCATCTCCTCCCCTCTCCTGCCCCCGCCGACGGGCCTTTTCTCCCCTCTTCGCTGATTGGTTCCGATTTTACGATAGGAAGACCTAATTCTCCCCTCCATCAGCTCCCTCTTCTTTATGTCTGCCCTCGCGCACAACGCCAGAATTTTTCCCCTCGCCATTGTCGTCACGTTCAGGAATTTTTGGTTGTGTTCGGCGCCGATTGAGGGGGGAGGAGGAGGAGGAAAAGGAAGAGGAGGAGGAGAAAGAAGAAAAAGCAGAAGAGGAGGAGGAGGAGGAGGAGGAGGAAGAAGAGGAAAAAGAAGAAGAAAAGGGGGAGGAAGAGGAAGAAAAGGGGGAGGAAGAAGAGGGGGAGGAAGAGGAAGAGGAAGAAGAGGGGGAGGAAGAGGAAGAGAAGGAAGCACAGTAGGAGAAGGAGAAAGACGAGGAGAACGAAGAGGAAGAGAAGGGAAAGGAGAAGGTGACGCAGAAGAGAGGTAGAAAGAGGAAAACGAGAAAGACGGAGAGGTTAGGTCACTGAGGGGAAAGAGCAAGAGAAAGAGAGAGAGAAATAATGAAAGTGAAATGGGAAGAGGAAGGGAAAGGCCAACAGAGCGGAGGGGGAATGACGAAAAGCAGGGAAGAGGGGAGAAGACGAGGAATGGACAAAAAAGAAGGAGGAGGACGAACACATGACAAAGGTAAGAAGAGTAGAAAACAATTAAAACATATAACTATAATACATATACGTAATATGAGATCATATAATAATATATAGTAATAATAAATATATTAATAAAAATATTAATAATAAAATATAATAATGAAGAAGAAAAACGAGAGAAGAGAAGAAAGAGAAGGGGGGAGGGCGGATACACACTGTAATACGATACGCTAAAAGGTGCCGTATTTGATATTGCTATGGGATTGGGAAAGGGGAGGGGGATTTGTCGAAGAAGGAGCAGCACGAAGAAGGGGAAGAAATAATGGAAGGATGGAGGGAATTAGGGAAAGGAAAAAAAAGAAAAAAAATCGTTCGGGGGTCCCTGACGAAGGAGCGAGACCTGGGGGATGAAGGCTAAAGAAACGGTAAAGGATGATACTTACGATATGGAGGAGTGAGGAGGAGAAGAGGAGGAGGAGGAGAAGGAGGAGGAGAAGGAGGAGGAAAGTGAGGAGAAGGAAGGAGAAGAGGAGAAAGAAGGAAGGGGAGGAGAAGAGAAGGAAGGAGAAGGAGAGAAGGAGAAAGAAGAGAAAGAAGGAGAAGGAGAAGGAGAAGGTGGGAGTCACTGGCGAAGGAGCGAGACCGGGAGGTGATGGAGGAGAGGAGGAGAGGAGGAGGAGGAGGAGGAGGAGGAGGAGGAGGAGGAGGAGGAGGAGGAGGAGGAGGAGGAGGAGGAGGAGGAGGAGGAGGAGGAGGGAGTGGGGATGGGAGCAGAAGTCGCAGAAGAATTGTAGTCGTGTGTTTGGAGTTGGAACTGAGAGATGGATAGATGGACAGACAGATAGATAGATAGATATAGATTAGATAAATATAGATGAGAGAGAGAGAGGGAGAGAGAGAGAGAGAGAGAGAGAGAGAGAGAGAGAGAGAGAGAGAGAGAGAGAGAGAGAGAGAGAGAGAAAAAAGGAGGAGGGAGAGAGAGGAGAGAGAGAGAGAGAGAGAGAGAGAGAGAGAGAATAAGAAGGGGAAAGAGAAAGAAACAGGTTAAGGAAAAGTTGAAGGACAGACAAGAACTTGAGAGCGAGAGAGATATCCCAATATCAGCGGAAAACAAACCCAATAAGAACAAGAACAAGAACAAGAACAGTGCCTGAAGTTTAGCGTCTTATGCCCGTGACCCAAGCTGACCCGGACGCTGGCATCTGCACGTGCCAGCGCTGATTTATGGCGCAGGAGAGGAAGTGATCAGCAGCTGACCTTCCTGGTTTCCGCTTTAACTCCCTTTCTGCTCCCCTCTTTTCCCCTCTCCTTCGCATTCTCTTTCTCGCTTTCTTTTCTCCTCGCTTTCCTTCTCTCTCTCCTATTTCTCTTTCTCTGTCTCTGCCCCTGTCTCTCTCTCTCTGTCTCTCTCTCTCTGTCTGTCTGTCTGTCTGTCTGTCTGTCTGTCTGTCTGTCTCTCTCTCTCTCTCTCTCTCTCTCTCTCTCTCTCTGTCTCTCTCTCTCTCTCTCTCTCTCTCTCTCTCTCTCTCTCTCTCTCTCTCTCTCTCTCTCTCTCTTTTCCCTCATTTCATTTTCCTCAATCTGTTTTTTGTTGAGTCTATTTATTTATCAAAGTCATTTATTTATTATTTATCGAAGTAATTTATTCGTTTGTTTGTTTGTTAATATGCTTGTTAATTGTTTGCAACAAAACCACAGCAGCAGCTTCCTGAGTAAACTGCCGGTGAACACGTCTCGAGGTCAATCTTCCTCGCACCAGCGCCGCGATTCCCTCCCTCGGATGTTCCAGACGCGGAGCCAAGGAGACGGAACGGACGGGAAGACAAACCTCGGTGTCGGCCGCCGTTCTCGTGTCTTGGCCTCGACTTAGGTTTCTCTGGAGAGGTTCTCTGGGAGGTGCGTTTGGTTGTGTGTGTGTGGGGGGGGGGTTGAGAGGAGGTCGGTTGTTGTGGGTGGGAGGCAGGGGGGTGTAGAGGGGAAAGGGGGTAGGG
Organism: Penaeus monodon; assembly: GCF_015228065.2. Lineage (NCBI taxonomy): Eukaryota > Metazoa > Arthropoda > Malacostraca > Decapoda > Penaeidae > Penaeus > Penaeus monodon. The sequence goes on from NC_051420.1 coordinate 2,870,619, forward strand.
GTAGGGGAGGGGGATGGGGGGGGGAGTTGTTGTGCACGCTTTCTCGTTCGGTTTGGGGAGAATCTTGGTTGGGCGAAGGGGAAGTGTGGTGCGTGGGGGAATTTGTCTGCGCAGAGGTTTTCTGTTGTGTCTGCCTTTGGTTCTTCGTGTTCTGCTCCTCTTACTCTTCCTCCACTTCCCCGTCTTCTTCTTCTTCCTCCTTCTCCTCCTCCTTCTCCTCCTCCTCCTCCTCCTCCTCCTCCTCCTCCTCCTTCCTCCTCCTCCTCCTCCTCCTCCTCCCCTAATTTCCTCCTCTTCCTCCTCCCCCTCTCTTATTTCTTTTCTTTTCTCCCTCCTTTTTCTCCTTTTTCCCCCTCCTCTTCTCCTTTCCTTGATCCATCTCTTGTCCTACCGAGAGGTCAGGTAGTTGGGGGAGAGCTCTCGGTGGGGGGCCTTGAGGAGCCGTGGGGATGCAGGAGCTGGGTGTCAAGGGGGGGAGGTCGCTTGGGCGCCTGAGCAGGACACACACAAGGGCCTTCGGGATGTCAAGAGCTCGGGGATGTCAGGAACTGCCAGGTTGCAGGATGCCGTGGGCTTTCGGTGATATCAAGATCCTTGGTGATGTCAAGGTCCTTGGTGATGTCAAGGGCCTTCGGGATGTCAAGGGCCTTCGATATGTCACTGGCCCTTGACAGAGTGTCACGTGACGGGATGTGGCCGTCAATGCTTTTGTTTTGAGAGCGACTGGAGGAGAGGGAGGAGACGGGGGGGGGGGGGCAAGGCTGGAGTCGACATTGTTTCTGTGTTTCGCTTGTGGAATTAGAGTTAAATGTGTGTGGCGATGAGAGAAAGTTTAATTGGTGATTGTTTGGGTTTGTTAAGGTCTGGTACGTGTTAAAGAAGAATCGATCTAATTTATGTGATATCTCTCTCTCACTTTCTCTTTTCTCCTCTTCTCTCTCTCATTCTCTCACTTTCTCTCTCTCATTCTCTCACTTTCTCTCTCTCATTCTCTCTCTTCTCTCTCTCTCTCTCTCTCTCTCTCTCTCTCTCTTCTCTCTCTCTCTCTCTCTCTCTCTCTCTCTCTCTCTCTCTCTCTCTCTCTCTCTCTCTCTCGCTCGCTCGCTCGCTCTTTCTCTTTTTTTCTTTTTCTTTCTTTCTTTTCCTTCTCCTTCCCCTCCCTCCCTCCCTCCCCTATGCCTCTTTCAATCTTTCTCACTCTCCTCTGTCTGTCCTTGCTCTTTCTTTTCCTTTTTCTCTCACTCTCTCCCTTCCTCCTTTCATCTTTTTTCCTCCTCTTTCCTCCTTTTCTTCCCGGAGGCGCCGAAGGGCATCACACCCCCCGCATGGCATCTGTCAGCGAGGGCGGCGTCGCCTCAAAGTCGTCATGCAATTCTGCTTTCTGTGTGTCCCACCTTCCCCCCCCCCCACTCCCCCCCCTCCCCTCACTCCCCCCTTCCCCCCCACTCCTCCCTTCCCCCACTCCTCCCCTTCCCCCCACTACTCTCCCTTTCCCTCCCACTACCCTCCCTCCCCCCTCCACTACCTGCCCTCCCCCTCCTGCGTTCCCTCCAACTTCCTCCCTTCCCACTCCTACTGCCCTCCCACTGCGCCCTTCTCCTCCCTCCCCCTCCCCCCTCCCCCTCCCACTACATCCTGTGCTTGCGTGTGGACGGACGGTGTGTCTGGTGTGGGCGGTGTGTCTGCGCGGCCGCCTTGCGAACGCGTTTTGACATCTAGACGTTTTCCTATTAATACGTCGTTGCGTATTAATAGGAATTTGGGGGAAGGGCGTGATGGGCGTGTTGTAGGAGGAGAGATGGGCGTGTTATGAGAAGGGAGATGGGCGTGTTGTAGGAGGAGAGATGGGCGTGTTTTTTTTTTTTTGCGAACTGTGGATGTTATTATTGTGGGCGAATATCGATTATTGTAAATGCCACGATGGGTACCTTCGCTTCCATAATTAGTGAACCGAAATCAGACATGCGAAAATGTACACAATGGGCAGTTGTCCAATGTAAAGTACAAACAGATGTTGGGCAGCGTAGGGCAGGGCAGGGCAAGGCAGGGCAGGGCAGGGTTAGGGCAGGGCAGGGCAGGGCAGGACGTGAGCGAGAATATCTCTGACTGTGAAGATCATCGAGGCGGGGGAGATATATGGCCTGTCATTGAGGGCAGGAAATCAGAACATATGTTTTCTGTTTCTGTAAGCCAGCCCCTGCCTCATCTGGCCCCTTTCCCCTCTCCCTTACCTCTCCTTCCCTTCCCCCCGCAGGCACTCTCCCCTCCCTGTGGCACTCCCCCCATGTGGCACCCCATCGTGGCACTCCCCCCTCTCAGGCCAAGCCTCCCCCCCCATGTGGCACCCCCTCGTGGCACAGGGGTAGGCCTACGGTTCGACAAGACCGAGGGTAGTATTGATACGACGCGCAATATCGGCCTTACTGACATATGACCGGGATCACTTCCTCTGCCCCCGGACGCATCACGTGGGATCCTCTATCAACAACATATGCCACATTTGGCTCTTTTGGTCGACGGCCCCCTTGTGGCGCGAGGGGAATTTCGCCCTTATCGCCCGCGAGCACAGATTGCCCCGGGCACGGTTTGAGGGAGGGGAGGAGGAGGAGAGGGGAGAGGAGGAGAGGGGAGAGGGTCTTTAGAGGGGGGAGAAGGGCCGATTTCACGGTGCCCCTCATAAATCGGTTCCATCTTGAGGAAGCCTCGGGAGGAGCGGGCATCCGACGAAGGATTTTACAGATGGCGCCGGCGGTTGAGGGCCGGAGTTACGAGTGCTTCGGTCCCGAGGCCGACGTCGCGCGGGGGGAGACGGTGTTTGGCTGCGGCTGGAGCGACGCTTTGATTGCTTCTGCAGTGAAAGACAAGACCTACACAAATATTCGGCCTTAAGAATGGCTGCCTCTTCGCCGCCGTTGACGAGCGCCGGCCGATGACACCTCGGGATCGAAAACGACGTCTGGAGGAGCCCCGTTTGTGCCGCGATGTCGTTGCCGGAGACGTGCACGACGCGGGCCACTCGCCACCTTACGCGGCTCTCGACACATGTCAACATTTTAGTCGCTATTCGCCGCGTTTTAGGGCTTTCTGAGAGTCGGCCCTGTTTTGGCAGCTTAACGGCGGCGGCGAACAGCAGGACGAGGGCTAACCTGGCCGGCTCTCCTGTTGTAAACCAGGGCCCGTGTTTACTCTGTTAGGCCTTGATGGATCTCGGTCCCGCGTCCCACAGGAGCGCCTCAGACTTATGCTTTTGTAGGGGCCGAGGCGTCGAGGCCGAGGCGTCGAGGCCACTCGCTCCAAGTGGCGGACAATGCGGCGCTTCTCCGGGCGTCTGTCTCCCCTGGAAGGAGGGAGGCTGAGCTGCATGATACAGAGGAATTAGGCACTTTTAGGAACTAGCATAGCTTAATAACTATGGGTGAACCAGTGTGTTTATGTAACTAGCTAACTATGGACTTGAATAATGAGTCATTGGAGAAATTGAGAACATTTTACGAGAGAGAGAGAGAGAGAGAGAGAGAGAGAGAGAGAGAGAGAGACTGAGAGACTGAGAGACCGAAAAAGATCCAGATATCGAGAGACCGAGATAGAGAGAAAAAAGAGACCGAGAAGGAGACAAGAGACCTAGCGCCACACCAAACATCATCAGAAATCGGAAAAAAGAAGCAAAATCCCTTCTGTAAAATGGAGATTAAGGGCAGTGCCGTTTCCACCGGGCTGACCTGGGGCACTACGGGAGCGGAGCAGATTGGAGTGCCAGGCCGGGTCAAGCGAGGGCGCGGGAGCCAAAGGGGAGACAGAACGTGTAAACAAACAGGGGTTTCTATTCCCCATCCCCCTCCCCTCCCTCCCCCCTCCCTTCCTCTCTGCTATTTTCCTCTCACTAAGTTCATGCTTTGTGAGATGCTTGTGTTCTTGATGTTATTGCAATGCGTCTGTCGTTCTTCGTGTATGATTATAACTAAAATGTGTGTGTGTGTGTGTGTGTGTGTGTGTGTGTGTGTGTGTGTGTGTGTGTGTGTGTGTGTGTGTGTGTGTGTGTGTGTGTGTGTGTGTGTTGTTGTGTGTGTGCCTGTCTGTCTGTCTGTCTGTCTGTCTGTCTGTCTCTGTGTCTGTCTGTCTGTCTATGTCTGTGTCTAAAATGGAGCTGTATTCGATGGCGCGCGCACACGCGTGCACACACACACACACAAATACATTTACATTAATCATACAACATGGGTGTCGATTTGGCACGTCTGCACTGAGAGCCTTCCAGTT
>NC_051420.1:2884875-2904875 GCF_015228065.2 Penaeus monodon
GGGAAGGGGAGAGGTAAGGATTGTCTTTCGGGATTGAAGATGTAGCAAGCGTTGACAAATTGAGGGAAATCAGGGAGAAAGATATATATATATATATATATATATATATATATATATATATATATATATATATATATATATATATAAATTACCATCTTTAGATTTTCTTCATTGTAGAAAATACATACGAAGGAGAACGTGGGAGGCATATACGAGAATTAATAATTTTACTCTGATGATTTTTCTTCAATGTAGAGAAGACACACGAAGGACAGTGTAGAATGTATATATGAGAATGAATACTTTTGAGACGCGTTCGGAGACGCGGTGGAGGAGCCTCCCGAAGGAGCCTCCCGAAGGAGCCTCCCAAAGGAGCCTCCCAAAGGAGCCTCCCAAAGGAGCCTCCCGAAGGAGCCTCCCGAAGGAGCCTCCCGAAGGAGCCTCCCGAAGGAGCCGCCCGAAGGAGCCTCCCGAAGGAGCCGCCCGAAGGAGCCTCCCGAAGGAGCCTCCCGAAGGAGCCGCCCGAAGGAGCCTCCCAAAGGAGCCTCCCGAAGGAGCCTCCCGAAGGAGCCTCCCGAAGGAGCCTCCCGAAGGAGCCTCCCGAAGGAGCCGCCCGAAGGAGCCTCCCGAAGGAGCCGCCCGAAGGAGCCTCCCGAAGGAGCCGCCCGAAGGAGCCTCCCGAAGGAGCCGCCCGAAGGAGCCTCCCGAAGGAGCCTCCCGAAGGAGCCGCCCGAAGGAGCCGTCAGAAGAGCGACTGGCCGGCAGCTCCAGGCCGCCCGCACGCTCCACCTCGACAGACCTATATATACGGCGGTGACAGAAGAGCTCCGTGAGAGAGTGACAGTGATGAAGCGTTTTGTCGATGAATCCCGAAGCAAAAACTTAATGTGGGTTTGTGATGTGGCCTAATATGCTCTTAATGAGGGCTGGCGCTCGGGTGCTCCGCGTCGGCCGCCCACGCCACGCCCGTTGCCGCCCTCACTCGTCTCTCGCCTCTTCTCTCTCGCTCTCTTCTTGTTCTTGTTCTTGTTCTTCTTCTTTATGGGGCTTATAAAAGACGGTAGTAGCTCGAAAATCTCTCTCTCTTTCTCTCTCTTTGAATGTCTGTCTCTTTCCCTCAAACCACTTTCTCTCGCTTAAAATCTCTGTCTGTTAATCAGAGTCTTTCTCTTTCGAAAGCTCTCTCACTCTCTCAGAAGGTCTCTCTCTCAAAACTCCTCTCTCTCTCTCTTTCGCTCAAGGTTCTTATCGCTCTCAAAACCTTTTTCTCTCGGAACCTCGCTCTCATTCAGAATCTTTCTCTCATAAAATCTTTCTCTGTCGCTTAAATCACCCTCTTTCTCACAAAACTCGCTCAAAATCTTTCTCACAAAACTCGCTCAAAACCTCCTTTTCTCACAAAACTCGCTCAAAACCTCCTTTTCTCAAAAAAACTCGCCAAAACCTCCTTTTCTCTCTTTCTCAAAACTCCTCTCTCGCTCGACGCCCCTTCCACGGAGTCTCAAATTACAGGAGAGCTTCATTTATATCGCGACTTCCACCGCCGTCGCTGCTTGTGCGGAGGATGAGGGATTAAGAAATGACATGACAAAAAAAATATAGAGCGAAGGAGAAAGAGGGAGAACAAGAGAGAGGTAAAAAAAATAAGAGGTAAAGAAAAAGGAAATAGAACGAGAGGAATAAAAGGAAAAAGATGACGGCGAGCGGGATCGCAAGAAACCCAGATGATAAACCGAAGAAAATAAAAGAGAAGAAGAGAGGGTTACCGCCCCCTTCCTTCCTCCCCTCCCCCCTCGCGGGCGTGTGGGCGTGAGGGCGGCACGATGAAGGCCGCTCTCTCGTCTGATCATCTGAATATTTAGACGAGAGAAGAACGAGAAAGAAATACATTTTTTTCCTTTTCCTTCAGTTACCCTATCTCTGCCGGAAGTGATGGAACGATGAGTCTTAATGACTAAAGGCATCAGCTGGAGGGGAGGGGAAGGGAGGGGGAGGGGGAAGGAGGAGGGGGGTTGATAAAGATAGGGGGGAGGAGGGTAGGAGGGGGGGGGAAGGAGGCAGAGGAAACGGCCCCGTGTCTTGTATAGTGTAGATTTATTTTTGTTTTTGTGTGTTTCACGTTCTCTCTCTCTCTCTCTCTCTCTCTCTCTCTCTCTCTCCTCCTCTCTCTCCTCCTCTCCCTCTCCTCCTCTACTCTCCCTCCTCTCCCTCCCTCCCTCCCTCCCTCCCTCCCTCCCTCCCTCCCTCCCTCCCTCCCTCCCTCCCTCTCCCTCTCCCTCTCTCTCTCCCCCTCTCTTACAGACACACAGAAGTCTCCCTCCTATGATAGTTCGTCGGTCGTTTTAACTCGATGTCTCTCCCGCATAAACAACAGAATTTCTTGGTTTATATTCCGCCCTTTTTGAACATTATCGTGAGAAGCGCTCGCCACATCTGCTCCTCCACCCCTGTTGACTTTGGGCAGCTTTGTGGAGGTGGAGGTTGGGGGTAGGGGGTTGGGGATGGAGGTGGTGGGGGAGGAAGGCAGGCAGGAAGGAAGGAAGGAAGGAAGGAAGGAAGGAAGGAAGGAAGGAAGGGAGGGAGTGAGGAAGAAAAGAGGGGAGGTAGGAGGGAAAGAAAGAAGGCAAAGAAGAGAGAAATAGCGAAAAAAGCAAAGATACAAAAAGCAAAGAAAAGAGAAGGAACGATAGATAAATAAGAAAAAAGAAGTAAGAAAAACACCGAATAACAGTAATAATAATGATAATAATGATAATAATAATAATAATAATAATGATAATGATAATGATAATGATAATGATAATGATAATGATAATAATGATAATGATAATGATAATAAAATAATAATCATAATCATAATAAGATATATATATATATATATCTGTATCCTTCCCCCTTTAAAGATTCGCCCCCAAATCATGTCATATCTCGAAGGTTTCTCCCCTTAATGACGGAACCAACGAGCCTATGACGTCATAACAGCTTCCGACCGCAAGTGCTAGTTTTTACGATAATGGTATCGGCGGGAGCGATTACAGCCGTAGGGTCATGCCGGAAACACTGGAGGTCAGAGGTCATCCTCCTCTGCTTGTTTCCCCGGAGAATGAAAGAGAAAAATGGTGTTTAATCTTCTCTCTCTGTTTAGCTTATTTTGTATTGATTGTATGGTTTTATTTGTCATATTTATATATATATATTTTTCTATTATTTTTTATCTTTATTATTTTTTATTATTGCTATTGTTGTTGTTATTATAATGATAATAACAATAATAATGATAAAAGTAGTGATGGAAGATGGCGATGATAATAACAACAGTAATAGTAATGATTATTATTATCAGTAGTATCATCATTATCATTCAAAATCACGATTTTTTTTTTTCATGAAGTCGTAGGAACGCGCTGGATCGGCAGCCCAAGAGCGCCAATCACCGATTTGCTTCGCTAACAGTTAACGGAATTCGTAGGTCTTTCGAGGAGCCAAGAAGCGGCTGGGCGCATCGAGCGAATACTCCCGGCGCGCTGTTGTGAAGGCCTCATGGGATTATAATATGCAGGGAAACAGAGCGAGAGAAAGGGGGGAGAAGGGGAGGGAGGGAGGGAGAGAAAGAGAGAGAAAGAGAGAGAAAGAGAGAGAAAGAGAGAGAAAGAGAGAGAGAAAGAGAGAGAGAAAGACAGTGAAAGAGAAAGACAGTGAAAGAGAAAGACAGTGAAAGAGAAAGACAGTGAAAGAGAAAGACAGTGAAAGAGAAGACGGAAGAGAGAGAGAGAGAGAGAGAGAGAGAGAGAGAGAGAGAGAGAGAGAGAGAGAGAGAGAGAGAGAGAGAGAGAGAGAGAGAGAGAGAGGAAACTAACGCGATGGCTGACTGACGATCTAATTTTACTTGGTTAATGGTGTTTCCCTCCCCCCTTCTCCCCCTCCCCCCCTTTAAGGTGGGTGGGAATGGGTTGGAGATGATTTTCTCGGGGTCTCCGTCCTCTCGCTTTTCTTCTCTGGGTAAAGCATTTAATTATCTTACTTTCCTTCCTTTTATTTATTTATTTTTTCGTGTTTTGTCTTCTTGTTCATCGTCATCATCATCATCGTCATCATCATCATCATCATGATCATCATCATCATCATGATCATCATCATCATCATGATCATCATCATCATCATCATCATCATCATCATCATCATCATCATCATCATCATCATCATCATCATCATCATCATCATCATCATCATCATCATCATCATGATCATCATCATCATCATCATCATCATCTCCTCCCCTCCCACCATTCTCCTTTTGCTCCTCCTCCTCTCCCCCCCTCCCTCCTCCTCCTCCTCAGTTCCCACCCATCTTATTCTCTCCTCCTCTCTATCTCCGCTATTTCTCGCTCGCCCCACAGCAGCAGGAAAGTCACTGTGGTTTAGTTTCTCGGTTGAGGTGCAGGGGGCCAGGTTGCTGTGCATTTAAGTCTTTCTCTTTTAATTTCTCCACCATTTTTTCCTCGTCGTCCTGTTCATCTTCCTCCTCCTCCTCCTCCTCCTTCCTCCTCCTCCTTCCTCCTCCTCCTCCTCCTCCTTCTCCTCCTCCTCCTCCTCCTCCTCCTCCTCCTTCCTCCTCCTCCTCCTCTTCCTCCCTCCTCCTCCTCCTCCTCCTTCCTCCTCCTCCTCCTCCTCCTCCTCCTCCTCTCTCCTCCTCCTCCCTCCTCCTCCTCCTCCTCCTCCTCCTCCTCCTCCTCCTCCTCCTCCTCCCCTCCTCCTCCTCCTCCTCCTCCTCCTCCGGCCCAAGACCTGTGCCATCCATCGCCATCGGTACAAGATTTAGAGGCATTCGTTATGTATTGTAATGAATGGGTATCGTGTGAAGTAGGCGGCTCCACTCTCCTCCTCTCCTCCCCTTCCCCACCTCCTCTCCACTATGGCTCTCCCTCCCCCCACTTCTGGAAGGACACCCCTCCCCCTCCTCTCTTTCCCTCGGCGTGATATTCCCTCCCTCCTCTTCCTCCCCAGCTGGCCGCATATCGTGACTTCTTGGTCTTCTTGCTTGCTAAACCCCTCACCCTTTCTTTCTCTCCTTCCCTTCCTCTTCGCCTTCTCCTTTCCCTTATCCCTTTCTCTTTCTCTCCCTCTCCCTCTCCCTCTCCCTCTCCTCCCTCCCCTGCTTCCCTCCCTCTCCCTTTCTCTCCCTCCCTCTTTCCCTCTTCCTCCCTTCCCTCTCCCTTCCTATCTCCCTCCCTCTCCTGCTTCCCTCATTTCTCACTCCCCCCCCTCTCCCCCGTTCTTAGATTAATAAGAATCTTTCTTTTTCTCTTCTCCCACATATATATCATTAGTGGTTTGATTGATCGTCATTTTTTCACTGATGTTTTTTTTATATATGCGAAGACTTCAATCTTCTTCCGACCTCGCCTCCTCAGCCTCCCCCCCCCTACTTCCCCATCTGTGCTTCTCCCCCCTCTCCTCTTCTCTTGTCTTCTCTCTCGTTCCTCTTCTCCCCTTCTCCTCTCACGTATCCCCCTCTCTTCTCCTTCCCTTTCTCACCTTTTCATCATCATCTCCTTTCCCTCCTTTTTCCCATCTTTCGAGCTCCCTTTCCTCCCTTACCCTATATATCCTTTCTATCTCCCCCCCTCCATAATCCTGCCCTCCATCTCCCCCACCGCTCACTTCCTCTCCCCCTTTTGGATATGATCTCGGCTCCCCCATCTCCCCTTTTCCTCATCCCCGCTTCCTCTCCCCTTCTCCCCCTCGCCCTCCCCTTTGGGTACGAGTCCTCCTCCTCCTCCCTTCTTCCCTTCCCTCTATAACCCCTTCCTCGCCTATCCCCTTCCTCCGTCCCCCTCCCCCCCTCTGCCCTCCTCTAGATATGATTACCTATCCCTTCTCCTCCTCCTCTCTCTCCCGTAACCTCTCCCTTTCCTCCTCCCCGCCTCCCCTCCCCCCTTGGATATGATCACCTACCTTCTCCCCCCTCCTCTGCACCCCTCCCCCTCCTCTGCACCCCTCCCCCTCCTCTGCACCCCCCCTTGCATATGATCACCTCCCCCCCCATATGATCTGTGCAAGCGGAAATGCAGGATTCCTCCCCTCCTTGACCCCGGGGGATCACTGCGCCCTGGGAACAATGGCTCTCCTTGGGTAATATGGTCGTTTGGAGCTGTCATGGCCATTTCCTTTTCCTTTTTATTGTATTTTATCATCTCCCTCTTTCGTCTTTTTTTCTCTCTCTCTTTCTCATTTTTTGTACCTTTTTTCTGTTCGTTTTTCTTTTTCTTTTCTCTACTGTTCTCTTCTCTCTCTCCTCTTCTTCTCCGCTTTCCTGTTTCGCTCCTCTTTCTCTTCTCGCTCCCCCTCCCCCCTTCCGTCTTCCACTCACCCTTTCTTCTCTCCTCCCCTCTTCTTCCTCTCCTTCCCCCCTCCCCTCCCCTCCCCTCCCCTCCCCCTTCCCTCCACTCCCGTCTCCTTTCCCTCTCTCCCATTCCCTCCCGTCTCCAATCCCCTTCCCCCTCCCCCTCCTCCTCTTTCCCCCTCCCCCTCCTCCTCTTTCCCCCTCCCCCTCCCTTTCCCCTCCCCTCTCCCCTCCCCTCCCCCCTCCGCCTCCCCCTCCCCAGCCCGCAAACGCACGCGCGTGGCCATGGGTGTCGAGAGGCTCCTCGGGAATTAATGATGACAATATTTTTGGCCTTCATTTAGCGCCTAGATTAATGCCGGTCCGTCGCGTCCTTGTCGTGATTAATTATTCATGCAGCAGCAGCATAAATATCCGACGGAGGCGACGGAGGAGGCGACGGAGGCGGGGCGACGAAGGGGGTGAGGATGTGAGGATGTGTGGGGGGGGGAGGAGGGGAGGGGGCGGAGATATTAAGGAGGGGATAGAAGATATCCGACGCGAAGGTAGTGAGGATAAGGTGGGTTGGATTGAGGATAGTGAGGATAGTGGGAGCGAGGGAGCCGAGCTGGTGAGGATGATGCAAGGTTGTGAGGATTAAAGGGGGGAGGGGAAGGGGAGGGGGTGAGGATATGAAGGAGAAGCAAAAATCATCCGAAAGGGAGTAAGGATAGTTGAGACAGTGAGGATAGTTGGCTAGCATGAGGATAGTGACGAGCGATGCTCCTCAACCGGGAATTCCACCGGCGACAGTGAATTCCACAAGGAAAATGGCGCCGATTGTGAAACGAGGCGGTGGGCTAAGCTGTGGGCGTGCGGGCGAAGGTGAGGGTGAAAGTGAGTTGGCGATGAGGTGAGCGAGATGAAAGTGAGTTGAATGAAACGACTCCTAGATGTAGATGAAGCAGATGTGAAGGGGAGGTGAATGAGACATCTTCTGGGTGTAAGCGACGAGGGTGAAGGTGAGGGATAGATGAAACAAAGGAGAAAATGAAGTTAATAAAACGAGTAAGTGTAGTTGAAACAACGGATGAAGCAACTTCTAGTAGGTGAAGCAGAGGTGAAAATGAGGCGAATAGCTAGTTAGTTCTCCAGGCGAAGATGCGCTGTGCCTGTGAGTCGCGAATCTCGAGTGAGTCCCCGAGAGACACGCAGACTAATGTCTCGAGCGCCGCGTACAGACTTCGCTGGTGTTTCAGAATTTGTAATCTTTTCACGTGGACGGCGCTGTGGTGTTGGCATGCATCCCCGCGTATTTATCTGTGCACACATTTGTTCATTTTTCTTTTTTTTCTCTCTCTCTTTTTTATACTCGAAAACAACGCCAGTGTCTGGGCCAAAAGTGGGTGTGATTTAGTGCCAGTATTAATTCGTCTACCTGTGTACCTGTCGTGTATAGTGTGTGTGTGTGTGTGTGTGTGTGTGTGTGTGTGTGTGTGTGTGTGTGTGTGTGTGTGTGTGTGAGAGAGAGAGAGAGAGAGAGAGAGAGAGAGAGAGAGAGAGAGAGAGAGAGAGAGAGAGAGAGAGAGAGAGAGAGAGAGAGAGAGAGTCTGTATGTCGTGATTAATGTTCGTATGTGTGCGCAGAAGAAAAATGTGCATGTCTACAAAAACGTGTGCGCTAAACCGTTTAATCTATATTCCATCAAGGATGTATTACCGCGAGAACTAATTGTAAATACGATTCTCCGTCTATTTTTATGGTGCTAGATACAATTTAGATTTGTGTTTTAATGAACGCCCAAGAACTTTGTGCGTTTGTGTAAACTCTCGAGGTCGTATCTATGAACAACAGATGTAGCGACGTACTGAAGTGTGTTTGTCGTTTTCATGTACAAAAATGATTGTAGTAAAATGGAGATCTGCCTTTGGGTTTAAAGCTCAAGCAGAGCACAGGCAAAAGTACAGGGAAATGGCATACAAAATGATGTGCACAGAACAGAACATAAGCGAGCACATGCAAAGCACAATGTAGACGTGAGTCGAAACTATACGAAGGACAAACAAAGCCCAGACAATGAACAAACAAAGCACAGACGATGAACAAAGAAAGCACAGACAATGAACAAAGTCCAGACAATGAACAACAAAGGCCGGAAATGAACAAACAAAGCACAGACGACGAACAAACAAAGCAGAAGCCAAGAACAAAGAAAACAGAAGCCAAAAACAGACAAAGCACAGGCCAAGAGCAAACAAACCACAAGCCAGGAACAAACGAAGCACAAGCAAAAACAAACGAAGTCAGTGTGATAGGCCGAGTTTTGGCAAACCTGGACGTGTCATTGGGCGCCCGGGAAAGCAGACGCAGGAGGTGGGCGTGAAAGGGCCAGGAAAGGGGGGGGGGAGGGGCGGGGAGGGAAGGGACAACAGGCGCGCCCATCAGTCAATCAGAGAAAAACGGGTATGGAGGTATAGGGGTATAGGGCGTGGGGATATGGGGGGGGGGCGAGGGGGCGGCGGATAGGCCTCCCAAACAACAGTTAATTACCGCACGGACTTAAGGAATGGATTTTGCTCGGGAAGCCTTTTCTCGGGCAGGAAATGGCCAGGCTTATTCCATCATTTCCTGCCTTGATATCACGCCGGGCGCCTCGCAGTCTCCCTGTTGCCTCGCGGTTGGGATTTCGACGCGGCGAATTTCCCCTCCTCTTCGGGCGTGAAGCAAGAGGCAGCGCCATCTATTTCCGGCGAATAGAGGCTGTTCGGGTGTGATTATCCTCGGCGAAGTGAATTCCGGGTTGTGGAATAGGTGGGGGGTGGGGGGTGAAGGGGAGAGACGGTGGCGAAGGAGGACGAGGGAGGACGAGGGAGGGAGGGAGGGAAGGAGGGGGGGCGCGACTAGGCCTCCCGAGATCTCCTCCCCCTCGTTTTCCCCTCGTTTCCCCCTCCCCCCAAAGGATCGCGCGGCACTCAACAATTGGGAAATCATCGGAATTTGTCTAGTGACTCACACAATGCCCCAAAACCTGGCCGTGCCCCCCTCTTGCCTCCCTCCTTCCCTCTCTCTCCCCTCGGCCTCTGCGCTCCCCTCAGACGCCCCCGACCAGCTGCTGTAGCTCGTCACTCGAGGTTCTCCCTGACAGCCACACACCGGAACCAATACGTTCCCCTCGAATATCCTCCCCCTCTTCCCCCTCCCCCCTCGCCCTGTATCTCCTCGTCCTCCTTCCCCTCGGTTCCTCGTGCCCGTAGGCCTACCCTCGCTTTCCCCTCGACCTTGTCTCTGCTTGTGTAAATTGTATAGACGGCGTTCTGTTTGCTTTTCATCTGCCTTTCACGCGGTATTTGCTTTTCCGTTTCACACTCCTTCCCCTCGGCTTGCCCTTGCCGCGTTCCCCCCCCCCCCCTGGCGTTTTACCTGCATTGCTCTTTGGCTCCCGAGGCGCTGTTCCCTCCGTCGGGGGTAGCGGTTGTCCTCGGGGTCGAAGCCGTGGGTGATTTTGCGAGGTCCTCCTCATTTTCCTTTTCCTTTCCTTCACTTTTTTTCTCCTCCCGAGTTTTCCCTGCTGAGTTCCCCCCCATTTTCCTTCTCCTCCTGCGTTTCTCCTGTTTTCTTTGTCCTCCTTTGGTCTTTTCTTTCTTCCTTCCTTCTCCTCTTTCCTTTCCCTCCTCTCCTCTCCTCTCCTCTCCTTCCATCCCCTTCCTCATTCCATCTACTTTCTCCCATCTTCTGCCCTTCCTCCCTTCTCCTCCCTCCCCTCCCCTACGCCGCTCGCATCTATCGTTATCAATACACGTGCCTTTTCTCCTCTCTTTCCCCTCTCTCTCCCCTTTCTTTCCCCTCTCCTTCCCTCTGTCTGCTCGTCTGTCCTTGCCCAAGAGGAAATACATTTATCGCGTCTCAGTGTAAGACAGACTTTGAGTTGGTTTCAGTGTATTCTCAGTAAGTGATTGATTTATATTACTGTTGTATTGGAATATTTGATGTTTGTTCTTTGATTGATTTTATTTTTTTTTTTTTATCGTAGTGTTTTTGTCGCCATTCCATTTTTTTTTGTTTTGTCGATTCTTTAATTGTTGTTATATTATTTCTTTATTTGTTATTTTTGTTATTTTTATGGAGATGCTAGGCTTTCATGTTACTGCTTTTTGTTATCATGTCACTACCTACCTTTTTTTGCCGGTGTTTTTAAAAAAGATATTTGTAGAATGATTGTCTTCTTGTCAGAATTCTCCAAAAGGCCTGTGCATTCCGGCCCAGACGCCCACGCGGTCCGAGCGAGGGGGCGTGAGGGACGGCCGTGACCTCCACACATTTTTAAGAATTGGCTCTGATGTTTGTTGAAGTGCAGGGGCATTACAGTGCCACGTGCGGTCCACTAATTCGGTCTTTTCTGTTCTCATCTACCTCCTTTCCCCTCTGTCTCCCTCTCTCCCCTTCGCTCCTTTTCCCCCCTTCCCCCCCATCTCTTCCCTTTCCCCTCTCTCCCTTCCCTCTCCCTTTTCCATTTTCCCCTCCCTCCCTCCTCGTCCGTT
Organism: Penaeus monodon; assembly: GCF_015228065.2. Classification (NCBI taxonomy): domain Eukaryota; kingdom Metazoa; phylum Arthropoda; class Malacostraca; order Decapoda; family Penaeidae; genus Penaeus; species Penaeus monodon. The sequence continues at coordinate 2,895,736 of NC_051420.1, forward strand.
CGCCTTCCTCCCTTTCTTCTCCCCTCACTTTCCCCTTTTTCTCGCCCTCTCTAGGATTACTGGAGGAACTTACCTAAGCGAGAGGAATGATGCAAAACGGCGCCCCTGTGAGGGTCCTCCTGCATGCCCACGCCCGAGGTTTTAAGACGAGAGGGCAGGCGGGCTTAGGCATTCGGAGCCATTCTTTCGACGGGGAAGCGGGAGGGGGGCGTCGAAGGGGAGGGAGAGGGGGAAGCGGGAGGGGGGCGGTGAGGAGGGAGGAGAAGGGGAGGGAAGGGATGACCGATGGGGGTGCCGAGGGGGAGAGGGGAAATCGATGGGAGGGCTTCAAGGAGGGGGGGAAGGGACGTCGAGGGGGGACCTGAGAAGGGAGGGGGAAGGTGTCGTGGCGGGGAGGGGGGGAGGGGGGTCGAGGAGGGCCTATTGTCAGAGAGGAGGAGGAAGAATAGGAAAGGAGGGAAGCGATTTAAGTGGCGGGGGGGGGGGGGAAGTGGGGATTAAGAAGGTGTAGAGGATAAAGAAGAGAAGGAAGGAAGGAAGGAAGGAAGGAGAGAGGGAGAGAAAGAGGGAGGGAAGGAAGGAAGGAGAGAGGGGGAGAGAAGGGAGGGAGAGAATAAGAGAGGTAGGCGAGTTAGGAGGAAAGAAGAAAGGAAATAAGGAAAGGAAGAAAAGGAGATAGGAAGAAAGAAAAGAAGGCATATTGGAAGACAGGAATGAAAATAGGAAAGAAACGTAAAGAGGAAAAAGGAAGAAAGAAATTTCGGGAGAAATATACGGATTTTTTCCCAATCATTTCTTCTTCTTCTTCTTCTTCTTCTTCTTCTTCTTCTTCTTCTTCTTTTTCGAGGGAGAGGGAGAGGGAAAGAGTAAGAAAAAGATAAAGATAAAGAGAAAGAAAGAGAAAGAGAAAGAGTAAGAGTAAGAAAAATAAAAAGAAAAAGAAAAAAGAGGAAGAAAAAGACAACGACAGAGAGAGAGAGAGATAAAAGCGAGAAAGCGAGCGAGCGAGAACGAGCTTACAGGAAGAGCGAGAGAGTCGAGAGCCTCTTCGCAGCCAATTAGTCGCAGTCCGTTCTTGTAGGCATAGGCGAGGGCGAGGGCGAGGGCGAGGAGCGAGGGCGAGGGCGAGGGCGAGGAGCGAGGGCGAGGGCGAGGGCGAGGGCGAGGAGCGAGGGCGAGGGCGAGGGCGAGGAGCGAGGGCGAGGAGGAGGCGACGAGGCGAGGAGAGGGGGAGGGCGAGGCATGGGCGAGGAGCGAGGGCGAGGAGCGAGGGCGAGGCGGGAGCGAGGCGAGGGCGAGGCGAGGCGAGGAGGCGAGGCGAGGCGAGAGCGAGGCGAGGGCGAGGGCGAGGGCGAGGGCGAGAGCGAGGGCGAGGAGCGAGGGCGAGGGCGAGGAGCGAGGGCGAGGGCGAGGGCGAGGGCGAGGGAGTGGTGACGGCTGGCAATTCTCTGAGGATTAGATCGCCATGTGATTAATCTGCGCTATGTATTTTGAGGCTGAAAGTTTGTGTTGATTTTGATTTTTGTATTTTTGAGGGTGGGTATGACATAGGGGATGGTGGGGGGGGCTGTAATGTTTTTTTCGTGTGCGGATGCGGATGGGTATATACATGTATGGAAGAACAAGAGAACAAATACAAATTCGTTCTTCTGTGTTTGCGAACACGCACGCGCGTACAAACACACACACACTCACACACAGACACACACACACACACACACACACACACACACACACACACACACACACACACACACACACACACACACACACACACACACACACACACACACACACACACACACACCTCTAATATTACCGAACGAAAGATTGCCTGATGACTTGTTGCAAGCAAATATTCATGAGCTTGTAACCGCACGCATGAATTTCGTCATTTCGGAGGCAATCATTTCACAGAACAAGAACCCAAAAATATTTACTCCCCTATCTCTCTCTTTCTCTCTCTCTTTCTCTTTCTCTTTTTCTTTCTCTTTCTCTTTCTCTCTCTCTCTCTCTCTCTCTCTCTCTCCTTTCTCTCTCCTCTCTTTCTCTCTCTCTACTCTCCTATCTCCTCCTCTCTATCTCTCTCCTCTCTCTCTCTTCTCTCTTCTCTCTCCTCTTCTCTCTCTCTCTCTTCCTCTCTTCTCTCTCTCTCTTCTCTCTCTCTCTCTCTCTCTCTCTCTCTCTCTCTCTCCTCTCTCCCTCTCTCTCTCTCTCTCCCTCCCTCTCTCTCTCTCTCTCTCTCTCTCTCTCTCTCTCTCTCTCTCTCTCTCTCTCTCTCTCTTCCAATTTCTTTCTATTTCCCTTTCTCTTTCTCTTTCTCTTATCCTGACCCCAAATGGCGTGGCATCAGCGGGCGACCCTCGGCATTTGGGGGATGGGAGGGGGGGGGGTAGTGAGGGCCACGGGGGGCATTGAGGGCACGGCAAGCGAGGGTACCCAGTTCAGGGATCACCGTAGGGCATGGCGAGGGAGGTGGGGGGGGAGGGGGGGAAGAGAAGGCTGTGAGGGGAAAGGGATCGAGGATGGCTCTTATTTCCTTTTTCCCCTCTCTTATCCTCTCTTACCCTCTCCTACTTTTCCTTAACGTGTCCTGCCCTCCCTTATCCTACCCTTTTCTTCTCCTACCCTCCTTTGCTCTCGCTTACCCTTCCCTTCCCTTCCCTTGCCCTTCTTTACCCTCCCTTACCCTCCCTTGCCCTCCCTTGCCCTCCCTTGCCCCTCCGTGCCGACTCCTACCCACCCAGGTTCCTCTCCTTCCCAATCCTCTCATCTCCTCTCGGCTGGCACTGTGCCCATAGGCCTCCCTAGGCCTACGGAGGCACCAGGACGCGCCCACCTGGCACTATGATTTTATTATCAATTTCAGCCCTGATTTTCGAGCAGTGTATATATTGCTATCGGTAATGGTTGACAACGGACCGTAAACATTTAGAAACGGATGTTGTGTTTATTGGGCGTGCATCACAGCCACGTCGACTGGCGGCCGGAGAAAATACACATACACGCAGTACTTGATTATGTTTTGATTATTTTCTTCATTAATTTGGCCATAGGTTCAGCGGCGTCCAAAGCACCTGGGTTGAGATTTCGGAGACAGACGAGGCGAATTTGCATGAGAGGAAGACCACGTAGTGTAAAATGCCTGAGGTGGGTGGGTGGGGGCGTCGTGGGGGAGGGAGGGGGAGCAATAGGTCGGGGTGCCTCTGATCCTCGATTACATGGGCCTACTGCGGCACCCTCGGCACTGACGTACCCCGCCATGTGGCACTCTGCCATAGGTGCCATCCTTCCCTGCTCCTCCAGTTAGGCCTAGGCTCGTCCCTTATCTCATTTTTGTGTTGTGCGCTTTTTCTAATAATAATTCTTAATGGCACGCGCGCAGCCCTCAACGAGCGGAGATTGGCAGGCACAAGGACTGGCCCGATCGCGCTCGCTTCGGGGGAACATGAGCCTTGGGGAGCGGGGCGATAGAGGCCATTGTTGCGGGGCGTCGGCGCGGCTGTTACGTCCGCCGCGCACGCCGACTATTTGCGTCGAACAATACGCAGCCGCCCCGCCAGCAGCCCTCCAGCAGGCACCCTCGCGCCTGCTGAAGACGACCATGATAACCCCGGCCTCGGAAGGGGAAATTCGCTGGCGGGGCAGAGGTTGGGAAGGTCCGAGGCCGTATTTCCGCATTTCCGAAAGAAGAAAACACATTGAGATGAGGAGGAAGGACGGGGAAAAATAAATTGCATGTTTTTTTTTTCTTCGATCTTGACATAAGCGGAAAGCAAGATTAATTCGCTCAGAAGGGGAATCTTCGCTAGGCGGGAAAATGTTTAAATTCCGAGGCCGTATTTTCGGAAGAGAGAGAGAGAAAAAAAAACAAGCATAGACGAAGAAGAATAAGGAAAATAAATTAATGTGCATGTGATTTGCGATCTTGACATAAACGCAAAGCAGAATTAATTTACCTCAGGAGATATTTATTCCTTTGGAAGCCGACGATTTTCTTTATTTCTCCAAAATCGTGGACGTATTTTCGTATTTTCCAAAATCAGAGAATCATATTTAGGAGAAGAAGAAGAAAATCGATGTTATATTTAATTCTTTATCTTGACAGGGAGATTAATTCACTCTTAAATCCGTATACCAGATGCGTTTTTTGATATGAAAAAACCCTAAGAATTAACGCTCTTATTGAGTTCCCAAGACGCGCTAGTCGCACTCGCTAATCAGCTTAAGAACTCGCTGCTCGTTTTTTCCTTCGTGTTCGTCGAGTGAGAAAGCCGGGACGCGTGCGGCGAGGGGGGGGGGAGGAGGAAGAGGAGGAGGGAGGAGGGAGGGAGAGGAGGAAGAGGAGGAGGGAGGAGGGAGGGAGGAGGGAGAAAGGGGAGGGAGGAGGGATGGGGGAGGGGGGAGGACGACGACGACGAGGAGGAGGAGTAAGAGTAGGAGGGGGGGGGAGAGGGGAAAGATGAAAAGGAAAAGAGGGAAAAGAAAGAGGAAGAGGACAAGGAGAAGAAGGAGAAAAAGGAGAAGGAGAAGAAGAAAAAGGAGAAGAAGAAGAAGAAGAAGAAGAAGAAGAAGAAGAAGAAGAAGGAGAAGGAGAAAAGGGCGGAGGAGGAGAGTAGAGAGAAAAGGGGGATTTAACAGTCTTGCACTTGGAATCTACGTCACTTGTGCTATTGCTTTCGATGCTTCGAGTAAGACGACTCTTGTTCGAACCCTACGCAGATTTTTCTTTTTTCTTTTTTTTTTTTTGCTCCGAAGCGAGACTGAAACCGTATTCGAACTAATATCTTTCCGAATTCTCCGCACACTTTACATAAGGATTTGTCAGCGAGGACTCTGTGACGTCAAATGACGTACTGACGAGGCTAAATGGCCGCGGAATGGCTTCATTTTTTTATTGTCGACCCAGTTATTGCTCGGCTTCTTAGAAATTGTACGTTGGGAGGAGTCTTGGGTGGCGCCCCCCCCTCCCCCGCTCTCCCGCTGTCCCTCTCTCTCTCCGCTGGCTCGGGGCTCGCGGGCTGTTCTCTGATAGTCTCAGTCGCTCTCTCTCTCTCTTTCTCTCTCTCTTTCCTTTTTCTCTTTCTCTTTCTCTTCTTTCTTTCTCTCTCTCTCTCTTTCTTTCTCTCTCTCTCTCTCTCTCTCTCTCTCTCTCTCTCTCTCTCTTCTCTCTCTCTCTCTCTCTCTCTCTCTCTCTCTCTCTCTCTCTCTCTCTCTCTCTCTCTCGTACACACACACCACACACACACACACACACACACACACACACACACACACAACACATACACATACACATACACATACACATACACACACAACACATACCACACACACTACACAAACCACACACCACACACACCATACACCACACACACACACACACACCATACACACACCACACACCATACACACACCACACAACACACACACACCACACACACACACACTCACACACACACACACACACACATATAAATAAATATCTATGCACACATATACACTTCTTTCTATCTTCGCCCCTCCTTCTTCCCTTCCTCTTCCCTTAATACTTTCCTCTCCCCTTCCCTTCCTCTCTCTTCCCCTTCCCCTCCCCTCTCTACCCCCCCCCCCTGGCCGTCGTAGTGGGCGTGGTCGCGGCACAGGACAAAAATTCTGACAGTATTTCAAAACGCTCTTCTCTCCCGCCAGAGTTCAGCGTGACAGTGCGTCGCGGTGACAAGTATTTGCGTCATTTGGCGTCCTCGACTCCGCCGCAAATTCACGGCGGCTTTTGGGGGCATTGTCGGGGGATTCGGTGGCACGGTGGAGGGGGGGGGGAAATCATGCGACCGTGAGGTGGGCGTATCGGGAGAGTTTTTTTGTTGTTGTGGGGGTGGAGCTTATCGAGGGCACGCCATGGTGTTTTTCCAGATTTTTTCTTTTGTTTTGTTATTATTTTAGGTTGTAACATATTCCTATTTCTTCTTTCTCTCCCTCCCCCCCTTTCCTTCTCTCCCTCCCATCTTCTGACCTCCATTTCCTCCCATTTCCCCCTCCTCCCCCCACCCCCTCCACCGTGACGGCATCAAAGGGGTAAAGATAACTTTCACATGTCACGCTCCGAGGCCGACGCATATTCTGATGCCCGGCGCCCGGAGAGCTCGAGAAGGGAGGGGGGGGCGTAGAGCGGGAGAGCTTAGAGCGTAGAAATGGGGAAACGGAGGTTTAGAGTGAGCTAAGAGCGCAAAAAATGTATTTATTTATTTATATATCTATAAACATGTATAATAAGTGTGTGGAGGTATGTACTGTATATACTAAGTATGTATGTGTGCATGCATGCGTTTCCGCCGGTCTGTCTATCAGTATCGGGGAGAGAGAGAATATAGTCAGAAGTGCAATCTTTAAAAAAAAGAAAGAAAGAAAGAAAACAGACAAACAAACAAACGATACTCTCAAGCAAAGCAGTTGGGAATCTGACAAGGCAACATACGGCACGTGTCCTGCATCACCTTCGTCTCATGACGGAAACGGCGAGAGCTCTGTCCTTGCCTGCTGTGCATGGCGCGCATGTCGGCCGGGCGATCGCGGGAGGTCACGAAGGGTCAGGTCAGGGAACGCGATCGCGGGGGCTCCAGCTGGCCGCTCTCCCGCCATCATTCTTATCTGCTCCCCTCCCTCCCTTCTCCCCTCGTTTCCCTTTCTCTTCCCCTTTTTCCTCTTGTTTCTCTCTCTCTCTCTCTCTCTCTCTCTCTCTCTCTCTCTCTCTCTCTCTCTCTCTCTCTCTCTCTCTCTCTCTCTCTCTCTCTCTCTCTCTCTCTCTCTCTCTCTCTCTCTCTCTTTCTCTCCCTTTGCTTCTTCCTCTTTCTCTCTCTACTTCCTCTTTCTTCTCTCTTTCTCTTTCCCTCCCGAAGCTTCTTATTTCATGCGAATATTAATTTTTTAAGGATTTATTCATTTTGCTTATTTATTTATTCACTCTTATTCATCTTTCATTTCTTTCTTCGTATACTCAATATATTTATTTATTCACGCTCATTCATCCTCTACCTTTCTCTTTTTTTCTTTCGTTTCTCTCTTATTCATCCATTCTTTCGTTCAGTTTTGCTCCGACGGACTTCCTGTTCGCGATCCTTTTGACTGGACTTCTGTGTCTCCGCCTCTTCGTCTTTTTCCTCTTCTTCTTCTTTTTCTTCTCCTTCTTCTATCCATTTCGTGTCGTCTCGCATCATCACGCAACTGCAGGTGGGGAAGGGAGAGGAAGGGGGGGAGAGGAAGGGGGGAGGGAGAGGATAGGGAATAGGTAAGGGTGAGGAAAGGGGGGAGGGGGGTTGGTAGGTAGGGAGGAGAAGGAGGGATAGGTAAGGGTGAGGGGAAGGGGGCGAGAGGGGTCGGTAGACAAGGAGGGATTATAATAAGAGGATAAAGAGAGGGGGAAGGAAGGGGATGATGAGAGAGGGAAGGAAGGAGGCGGAGGTGAAGAAGGGTGCAGAAAGGGAGTTCAAGAAAGGGAAGGGGCGTGGGGGGGGGTGATGATGGGGTGTTGGCAGGGAAGAGGGACAGGAGAAAAGGGGAGGGTGGTATGCAGAAGGCACAACCGAGAGAGAGAGAGAGAGAGAGAGAGAGAGAGAGAGAGAGAGAGAGAGAGAGAGAGAGAGAGAGAGAGAGAGAGAGAGAGAGAGGGAGGGAGGGGGGGGGACCAAAGGAATCGGCCATCTTGGAATGTCTCGAGTTGGCATCATTGTTCCTTGTTTCAACAGTCCAGAAAGGAGACGCATTTGTCTTTTCTTGGGAATACGTTTTCTTTATTTTTGGGGCAGATCTTTTTTTTTCAGATTTCACTTTTCTTTATTATTACCCTCTTCCCGTGACGTTTCGCCCGAATGACTTCAGGGAAACTTCGTGTCTGACGATTTTTAAAATGGTGTTTTACGTATCGATGTGATCACCTAATTCTCCTGCGTTTCTGTATTATTCCCAAATTTTTTTTTTTTTTTTTTTCAATGTTGTATTGTGCAACGTCCCCTACACCTAAATTAATTTTTTATCTAAAAAGAGTATATTGAACGTCGAAGCAAGAATTGCAACGTTGCAACAGCCCACTTCCCGATTCTCTATTGATCCCGTCGAACGTATGTTACGCCGACAGAAATTCGGGGGCGAGTAGGAATCACCCCAGGGGGCCCCCGGGGAGAGCGAGTAAAACCGTTATCGGGAAAAGATATCGGGCAATCGGGAACGCCGGCGCCGACTCCCTCGTACTCCGCGGGCCCCGTTCCTTATATCAGAACAACCCCGTTTGTATCAGGTCCTCAATTTTCCCCTGGCGGCATTGAGGGGGAAAGAATTTTAACGTCCCTGCCCGAGATGTTTTTCCTTTTCCCCGCGGCGGACATTAGCGCCCCGAAAGAGGCCATCAGGGGCCGCGGATCCTCCGAGTTGGGAGATCTCTGGCCCATCACATTGATTTCCTATCGATGCCCTGCGTGTGCCGCCCGCACGAGGGCCCGCCCGCGCCCACGGCCGCGCCCACGGCCGTAATTACGTCGTGGCAACCCTCTCCGAGCCTGCAGTTGGGGGGGGATGGTTGGATGGGCGCAGACTCGCGTGCAAGAGATACTCGAAGAATAGACAAGAAATAAACAAGGAAGAGGGGAAAAAATCAAAGAATAGGCAAGAAGTGAACAGGGCAAGAGATAATCAAAGAATAGGCAAGGAATAGGCCGTGGATAGGCGGGGGATGATCGCGCGATGGCATGTCAGCGCGACATCCCAGCCACTGCGGGTACGGCCCCGGCGGCGTCTCCCACGGAAGGACCTCGCCCTCGACGCTCACCGGGGTTTGCGCAATCATTTCCATCCGTAATCAGGGAAGGGAAATTGGGCCTGAAGGATTGTGCAAACACGCAATTGTACTGCATAATTGTCCGTGGCGTGACCGGCGATGCAGCAGGATTTTTATATGCCTGTCTCTCTTTCTTTCTCTTTCTCTCTCTCTCTCTTTCTCCCTCTCTCTCTCTTTCTCCCTCTCTCTCTTTCTCTCTCTCTCTCTTTCTCTCTCTCTCTCTTTCTCTCTCTCTCTCTTTCTCTCTCTCTCTCTTCTCTCTCTCTCTCTCTCTCTCTCTCTCTCTCTCTCTCTCTCTCTCTCTCTCTCTCTCTCT
>NC_051420.1:2909875-2917375 GCF_015228065.2 Penaeus monodon
GCGGTCTGATGGCGCCGTCGGAGGCATTACCACTATTTGTTTTCCAGCATCTCGTCGCGCTCTCGCTCCCCTGTCCTTTCGGGTCCTGGACGAAGCGAAAAGAAGAAGAAGGAAAAAATGTGTATCGGGAGAAATAACTAGTTACGGTTGACGCGGTCGGACTTGCGTTGTGCTCTCTTTCTCTCGCTTCTTCTCTGATATAGCTTTATCTTCTTATCTCCGTGCCTTTCCTTCTTTTCCTTCCTCTCTCTCTCTCTCCCACTCCTTCGCTCCGTATCGTAGCGACAGTGCCGCTATTATTGTCATTACCAACGTCATCCTCAGACTTACTCGCACATCATCTCATCTCACATCATCTCAACTCACAGTCTTCGGGGACGTGGAAGCGCGCAAGAGGCAGCTAAGGATGCTGTCAGCCCTTGTCAGCTAAACGTCATCCTCAAGATATTGGATGTTCTTGGCGTGGTCCTTGAACGCCAGAGGGAGAGGGGAGGGTAGAGGGAGGGGTCAGGATGGGAAAGGGGAGAGAGAGGGGGATGCGGAGAGGGGAGAAAGGGGGTTGTGGAAAGGGAGGGAGGACTGGAGGAAAGAGGAGAGGAGAGGGAGAGAAGAAAGAAATAGAGAGGGAGGACGAGCAAAGGAGAGGGGATAGGGAGATGGAGAAGAAGAAAGGAGAGGGGAGGAGAGGAGAATAGGTCTCGGAAGAGAGGAGGAGAGGCGAGAAGAGTGGGGCGAGGAGGAGAGAGAGATAGGAGAGGAGGAGAGAAAGATGGGAGAGAGGAGAGAAAGATGGGAGAGAGGAGTGAGAGATAGGAGAGGAGGAGAGAGAGATGGGAGGGAGATAGAGAAAGATGGGAGAGAGGAGAGGGGGGGCAGTGGACGCGTGTCATCAATGCTGGTCACGCACGAAGAATCCCGCGGCGCTGTGATCTTCATATATTGCAGAGACGATATCCTGCGCTAATGAATTCGTCAGTAATTCTTAATTTCCGTAACTGATTTGTTTAAGATATTAGGAAAAAAAACTGAAGCTGGTTTGTAACACTAATCCTTTTTTTCAGGTATCAATAATCTCACATTACGCATGCAATACCCTGCTCTAATAATTTCGTCACTCATTTGCAAATCTGACTTTCTGATTTACGAATCTTATTTCTTGTTTTTCGTATCTGATTTATAATTTTTTTGTCTCATTTTTTTTCTGATTTACGGGTCTTCCTTCTTATTTTTTCGTATCTGATTTATAAAATGTTAATCTCATTTCCCCCCTCTTTTCTCTCTGCAGGTACGAGAACCCACGAAGCACTCGTCCTTTGAAGAAGACAAACGCAAGGTAGGAGCGGGTCGTCGGTTTTTTAAGTAGAAGCAGCCTAGGTAGCTCTTTTGGTTCGTACTTAACTGCACGCCCACTACAGCACGTTCAGCCACGCCCACTACGGCACGTCCAGCCACGCCTCCTTTCGCCAATACGTCCCCAAACCGACGTGCACTCTGGACTTAGGCAGTTGATTGGCTTCTTGCTTATGTATATATATATATATATATATATATATATATATATATATATATATATATATGTATATATATATATATATATATGTATATATACATGTATATATATATATATATGTATATATATATGTGTAATTAGTTATTTATTTCTGTTATCCAGGTGAGGGAGAATGTCTGTCGGTTTCTCTTCCTCATTTTATTTTCTCCCGTTCTCCCTATTCTCTTTCTCTTGCCATTTTCATCTTTCTCTTCTTCTACCATTCCCCCTTTTCTCTCCCCTTTCTCCTTTTTTTCGTCTCCTTTCTCTCCTCCTCGTCTTCCTCTGTCTCCGCCGCGCTCCCCCGGTCCGCCTGTGCGCCGGTCCCTCTGGATGTCTTAAGGCGCTTCCAGTTTTTTTCTCTCATTTTTTTTCTCTCTCTTTATTTTTTTCCCGCTCTTCTGAAACGCCACGATATAGAGAGATAGGCGCGGAGAAAACCCAATTTCGCGGTTTCGGGGACGCTAGTGGAAATCAATGCTCATGCCTGACGTAGTGTGGCTGGACACGAGGCCGACTGGGATCGCGAGACGCCCTCTTCCCTCCCCCTTTCCCCCTCTTCTCCTTCCCACTTTTCCTCTTCCCCCCTTTTCCCCTCCCCCATTTCCTCCCTTTTCCCCTTTTCTCCCTCCCCCTTTTCCCCTTTTCCCCTTTTCTCCCTTCCCCTTTTCCCCTTTCCCCCCTCCTCCCTCCCCCCACTTTCCCCCCCTCCCCAAACCTCGGCGTCCGTGTCCGTGCTGTAGGTAGGTAGTTGTAGTGTTGTGTGTGTCCTTGGCTTCGGCTGATATGTGACCGATTGTGTGTCCGTTTTTTGTTCGTTTGTAGTTTTGATTTTGCTTCGTATTGGGTCGTATGCCGTATTTGTTTGTTTGTTTGTTTGTTTGTTAGCGTGTAGACTGATTTTCCTCGTGTACGTATTATATCTCGGACATAAAAACAAAGCATGTACGTACGTAGTAGGTTTTAGCGATAAAAAAGATGTAGTGCAGGCATGTTATTTTTTTTTTTCTTGTGTCTGTGTTGTGCATTGTACCCAGCGGTTCCGAGAGCTGTACTTGCAGGTAGGGAGCGGGTACTGCTTGCATGCACACGCACGCAGCAACTGTGGAAGTTTGTCTCTCCAGACGCGCTTTATTTTCCTAAGATATGTAATAGTGTTTCTTGTGGTCGGCGATTTCTTGAATCGTGTTGGTTTTCTTTGTGGAGTGAAGAGTCAACATCTGCCGCTGTAGGGGATTGATTTATGCACTGATGGACGGTAAACTGTGTTGATATGATAGCTGAAAAGGTCATATACGCGAAAGTAAGTACTTTATGTATCGGAATTGGCCGTTTATCACTGTCGAAGGACCTACACTGTTTGGTATCTTCATCTGTCCAGTGTTTGACCCTTTCTCTCCTCACTCTCAACTCCCTTAGTATCGTTTAGTATCTCTGGTTGTGTTGGCCCCGTCTCCCTGGCTCTCTCCTCTGTCCTCTCTTCTATCTCCCCCTTCTCCCTCACTCTCCTCTCTCCCCATCTCTCCTATCTCTCCTCTCTTCCCCTCCCCTCTCCCCCCTCTCCCCTCGTCCATCCGTGGGCCCGATATGTAGCAGATGTGACGTATCTCGCGCCGCCACGCCTGTGATGGGGACATCCACACCGCTGTTAATGACCGCACAGCTGATTAAGCCATTATTAAGCCATTACCCGGCCAGTCCCGCGTGCCGAAGCCTGACCGCTGGCCGCCGGATCTCCTCTTCCCCCTTCTTCATCGAATTTCCCCTTCTTCCAGTCTTTCCCCTTTGCTGCGAAGCTTTCCCTTCCCTCTTCCAACTTCCAGTTTTAATCCCCCCTTTTCCTTGACCTTTTTTCGCTTTTTTTTTCCTTTTTTTTTCCCCCTTTACCAAAATCACCTTTCTTCCCCGATCCTTCCCTCCTCCTTCCCTCCTCCTCCCCTCCCTTGCTTCGGGAGGAGGACGACGCCCGACGGAGCGTGGCGGCGGCGGCTGACCATCGCCGGAAGTAGCGGGTGAATAGGGGGGCGGGGGGTGTGGGGTGGGGCGGCGCCGGGACATCCGAGGCGCCGCTGATGGAGTGCATAGGAGCCTGGACGATGGGCGCAGTTGATAGCGTCTCTCCGGCGCGGCTCCCACACATCACGGGAGATAAAGGAAGCTGCATCTCGCTCTCTCTCTCACTTTCTCTTTCTCTTTCTCTTTCTCTTTCTCTTTCTCTTTCTCTTTCTCTTTCTCTCTCTCTCTCTCTCTCTCTCTCTCTCTCTCTCTCCTCTCTCTCTCTCTCTCTCTCTCTCTCTCTCTCTCTCTCTCTCTCTCTCTCTCTCCCCCCTTTCTCTCTCCTCTCCCCTCCCCTCTCTCTCCTATCCCCTCCCCTCCCCTCCCCTCCCCACAACTCCCCCCCCCCTGCTACTCCATCAACGCGTCGGCGAGGGTCGAAGGTCGGGTCAATCCTGGGATAGATTTGTCGATATCATGCATCGCCAGGATTTGGGTCGCCCTTGGGTTAATGCTCTGAATCATCTGCGCTTTCTGCGCTCTGGAGACTGGCGCTCTCGCGACTTGATTATTTCGACGGAGGGAGATTCTGTTGATGCGAAGGCCCATTTCTGTCTCCGGCCGCCCGTGAACATTGGAAGAAAATGAAAAGACGAACGGAAGCGGACATGACTCATAAAATTAATAATGATGATGATGATGATGGTAGCGATGATAGTAATGTTGATTTTCATGATGATAATGGTAATAAAGTAATAATGGGGCTAATAATGATAATAAAAGTAATGCTGATAATAATGACGATAATATTAATAATAAGGATATGGAAAATGGAAAGCTGGGAACATAGAATAAAGACCGAAAAGGGAATGAGAGAATCAATAATGGAATCACAATGGAATGATTACGCAATGATACGAAACAAAGGGAAGATTGCTCGCCCCCCCCTCTCACCCCCACCCCCCGCCATCAACACGAGGCAAGAACAACAGTTGTATTTCCCCTTACATATGGGCGTAGGGGTGGGAGGGGGTGGGAGAGGAGGGCGGAAGAGGGGGAAGGAGTGGGCGGAGGGGAGAGGAAATGCCAGAAACGTATTGAATAAGCTATTAAGGGGACATGAAGAGGGTAAGAATGGAGGAGAGGAGGGGAGGTTGTGGTAGGGTGGGGGGGGGGACGGGCAGGGAGAGGTAAGAGGGTGATGGGGTGGGGGATGGGGGGAGGGTAGGGGGAGGGGAGGCGGAGTGATGATGTCCGAGCAGGGGATAAGCAGCATCACCCGAGATAACGCACGGATAACACGCACACAATGTTAATTACCACGCCACATTTTCTTCCTCCTCATTAGCTATCCGCGAGGGGAAAGGGAGAGGGGAGAGGGAGAGAAAGAGAAAGAGAAGAAAAAGAGAAAGAGAGGGCGAGGGAGAGGGGGAAGAGGGAGAGCGAAGGAGGAGAAAGGAAAAAGGAGGAGGGGAAGAAAGAGAGAGAGCGACGGGTGAAAGGAAAGGGGAGAGGATGAGAGAGAAAGGAAGGAGAGAGAGGGGAAGAAGAAAAAAAACGGAGGGCGATGGAAAAGAGAAAGGAAAGGAAAAAGGGACACACACACACACACACACACACACACACACACACACACACACACACACACACACACACACACACACACACACACACAACACCACACTCTCACTCTCACTCTCACTCTCACTCTCACTCTCACTCTCACTCTCACTCTCACTCTCACTCTCACTCACTCACACTCACACTCACACTCACACTCACACTCACACTCACACTCACACTCACACTCACACTCCCTCCCTCCCTCCCTCACAGACAGCCTGGCCTGAGCCACCTCCCGGCGGCGAGCAACATGGGATCCCCTGCGTGCGTCTCGCGTGCCCACCGCGTATTAACGTCGTAGGACATGTTTGTATGTGTGCTGACGGGCCGCTGTTCATCATGATGTCCGATTTATGATTTTTGGCTTTCGCTTCGTCTTCTCTCTCTATTGGGTTTTGTTTTTGTTTGTTTGTGGTTTGTGTAGCTGTTTGTTTGTTTATTTATTTATCTATTTACTTATCATCTATCTATTTTATCTATTTACTTCTATCTATTTACTTATTTTTAGTGTTGTTTACTTTTTTCGTCGATGGAGTCGAGATGAAGTGGTGTTACAGCGTGTTCGTTTTTCCCTCTCTCGTCTGCTTGGCTCGTGGCTTTGCTTCCGTCCGTTTCTCACCCGAGTGTTGGAGAGTTCTTTCCCCTCCCCCCCCCCTTACTCTATCACCCGTTGGAATACCCATCACCCATCCCCTACCCATTAAAATCCCCCTCCCCCCTACACACCACCCATTGGAAAAAAATCCCTTTTATATTTCCCTCTTCATCACGTTCCTACATCACTCTCCCTCATTACTCTCCCACACTGCCGTCTCCATCACTCTTCCACAATATCCCCTCCATCACCCACCCACATCACCCCCCCCCCCCCCCAGTCACCCATCACATCACCCTCCCACATCACTCATTGGAGATCCTTCCCCCCTCCCCCCCTCCCCCCATCTCGTCCCTGGTCTATTGGTGTTCTTCTCCGGAACCCTTTCATGATGGATACCCTGTCGAGGCCTGTGTGGTCATGCGCCATCACAGATCTGTTGGGGGGGGGGGGGGGGGGGCTCTGCTCTCCCCTCCTTCGTCTTCCTCTCTTTTCCCCTCTTTCAGAGTCGGTGTGTTTCTCTCTTTTGATGTTTCCTTTCTTTTTTTTTTCTTTTTCCTCTCTTTCTCTCTCCTCATTTTTTTTTCTTTTAATCTCGTTTTCTCTCTTTTCCTCTCTCTTCTATTTCCTCTTTCTCTTTTTTTCTCTCTCTTTTCCTCTCTCCTCTTTTCCTATTATTTTTATCTTTTCCTTTTCTTTTCCTCTCGTTTCTCTCTTTTCCTCTCTTCCCTTCTAGGTTTTCCTTTCCTTTGTCGTCTTTTCGTACCCTTGCTTGTTTCCCCTTTCATCTCTCTTCCTAAGACTTCCTCCCCCCCCCCCCTCTAAGTCTTTCTTGTCTTCCCCTCCACTCCCCTCTTTTTGCCCTCGCGTCTTACTGTGTCTTTTCGGTATTAAGTTCCCACTTCGTTGTCATACACGGACTGTGGGAGTGTGGGCGTGTGGGAACTTTAGAGGGTTTTCCTGTCGTTCTGTGGGATACGTTAGGGCGTGTGGGAGTTTGCCTTCGGGTCTGGTTTTTTTTTCCCTTAAGTTCTGTGGGAGTTTTTAGTCGGTTCTGTGGGAAGCTCCATTGGTTCTGTGCTGTGGGGAGTTTTCATAGATTCTGTGGGAGTTTTCATTCCGTTCTGTGAAAGTTTTAAAAGGTTCTGCGGGGGGCTTTCTTAAGTTCTGTGGGAGCTCGTCTGCGCTTGGGTGATGCATTTGCTGCTGTGTTGAATTCTGCAATACGTTGGCTCCAGAAATGCACATAAGAGATAAAATGGGGTTGAAAAATGCAACTGGTTTCTCTCGCTCGATGTATTCTATAAAGTTAATGAAGGATAGAAGAGAAATACGGGATAGGAGAGGATAAGAAATAGTCTCCGTTTCTCTTTCTCCCCCCTTTCGCTGAAGGGAGGAGGAGGAAGAGGAAGGAAGAGGAGGAGGAGGAGGAAGAAGAAGAAGAAGAAGGGAAGAAGAGGAAGAAGAGGAAGAAGTGGAAGAAGTGGAAGAAGTGGAAGAAGTGGAAGAAGTGGAAGAAGTGGAAGAAGTGGAAGAGGAGGAAGAGGAGGAACAAGGGGCAAGAATGACCAGGCCGTAACGAGGGTAGCGAGCACTCACACGCGACTATCAGTGGGGGTGGGGGGGGGGAGGGTGACCCATGTGAGTGTGGGGTTATGCTTGGTGGGTTATTAGTGTGTGTGTGTGTGTGCTGTGTGTAGCATGTAGTGTGAATATGAGTATGTGTATGAGTGTGAGT